>NW_026397266.1:42582-43831 GCF_001194135.2 Octopus bimaculoides | reverse complement strand
CTCTCACTCTTTCTTCCTCTTTCTGTTGTGCCTGTATTTCAAAGGGCCAGCCTTGTCACACTCTGTGTCACGCTGAATCTCCCCGAGAACTACGTTAAGGGTACGCGTGTCTGTGGAGTGCTCAGCCACTTGCACATTAATTTCACGAGCAGGCTGTTCCGTTGATCGGATCAACTGGAACACTCGTCGTCGTAACCGACGTAGTGCCACGATATATATATATATATATATGTATGTGTGTGCGTGTGTGGAGACGTAATGGCCCAGTGGTTAGGGCAGCGGACTCGCGGTCATAGGATCGCGGTTTCGATTCCCAGACCGGGGGTTGTGAGTGTTTATCGAGCGAAAACACCTAAAGCCCCACGATGCTCCGGCAGGGGTTGGTGGCGAACTTTGCTGTACTCTTCCACCGCAACTTTCTCTCACTCTTTCTTCCTGTTTCTGTTGTGCCTGTGATTCAAAGGGTCAGCCTTCTCACACTCTGTATCACACTGAATCTCCCCAGGAACTACATTAACAGTCCACAAATCTGTGGTGTACTCAGTCACTGGCACGTTAATTTCATGAGCAAGCTGTTCCGTTTATGGGATCAAGTGGAACCTTCGTCGTCGTAACCGAGGGAGTGCCATGAACAATGTCTTAACATCTTGGCAGAACACAGCAATTTCGTGGGACGATAGAAGTCGATTATAAAAGCCCCAGGTCTCAGCTGGTACTTACGTCATCGACCACCCAAGGACATAAAACGAAAAGACGACCTCGGTGGAATTTGAACTAAGAACGTAAAGAGAGACGAAATACCGCTAAGCATTTCGCCCGGCGTGCTAACGTTTCGTATTTGTTCATTGCCCACAAAGGGCTAAACATAGAGGGGACAAACAAGGACAGAGAAAAGGATTAAGTCGATTGCATCGACCCCAGTGCAATTTAGTGACTCCGAAAGGATGAAAGGCAAAGTCGACCTCGGCGGAATTTGAACTCAGAACGTAGCGACGGGCGAAATACCGCTAAGCATTTCGCCCTGCGTGCTAACAATTCTGCCAGCACACCGCCTTAATAATAATAATAATAATAATAATAATAATAATAATAATAATAGCAGTAGCAACAACAACAAGCAGCAAAAGTCCAAACACAGCGGCAAAAGTCCAGCCAGGCAAATGCCAGGAAAAAAAAAATAATATAGAAAATAAAACTATATAACTAAAAAAAATAAACAAATACAATAAAATAACAAAAAAAAAAAAAA
>NW_026397266.1:40114-42572 GCF_001194135.2 Octopus bimaculoides | reverse complement strand
AAAAAAAAAAAAAAAAAAAAAAAAAAAAAAAAAAAAAAAAAAAAGAAATACACAGAGAGAGAAAGTCAAAGTAAACCACAGAATTCAAAACAAAACAAAACACAAAAATAAGAAGAAAATAAACAAAACAATAACAAAACAGAGACGGCGTCCAGGAATTGTCATTCAGGACAAGAAACGGAGCGCTTTTATTTATCGTTAACCAAGAGAATGTCGGCCATCTTGGTAGCGGGAGATTTACTTGATAGTATAGCCCATCTGTCTATCTACATTATTTATTTCTTTTTCCGCCCCCAGTGGACCGACGGACTCTGACAGACGGACTTTTAGACCCCCCACCCACCCCCGTTACACGTTAGCTCCTCTCATTCAGTCCAGTCCATGCAACTACTTGTGTATACATATATATATATATATATATATTCATATATGTGTGTGTGTTTATTCATATACATATGCGAATATATACATAAATGTATGTATGTGTACATGTACATAAATACATACATCAATGAATAAATATACACATGCATATATGTGTGTGTATATATATATATATATATGACATATGGAACCATAAACTCTCATATACATGCGTACACACGCATATATGCATGCAAAAATACATATAGGTATATATAAATATATGCATACATATATACCGACATATATATATATACGTATATATAAACAAATATATGCACACACACACACACATACGTGTATACGTACATATATGGGTGCGTTTATATGCATATATAAGCGTACCCATATGTACATATGCTTATATACATATATACTTACACACACACACATACATATACATATATGTACAGACATATATATATATATATATATGTATGCATAGACGTATATACATATGTATGAATATATATGTGTGTGTGTAAATAGATGTGTGTGTGTAAGTAGATGTGTGCGTGTCTATATACGTGTGTGTGTGTGTGTGTGTGTGTGTGTGTATATATATATATATATATATATACATACATATATATACCCAGTTGTTGCCTACGTGTCTTGACACTTTCATACCAAAACGTGTCTGCCTCTGCAGGTATTTACATAAATATACAAGCGAGTGTACATAATAACGTGACAGTACACACACACACACACACACACACACAGAGACACATACATATTTATGCATGAATGTGTCTGTGTATGAAAGAATGTATGTATATACATATATATAGGTACATATGTATGCATGCATACACACACACATACACATGCATGTATGTATGTATAAGTGCATGTGTGTATATGTACTGTGTGTAGATAGTTGTTTGTGTGTGTCTGCTTCTGTCTATGTATGTAGATCAAACTAGACAAAGTGAAAACTAAGATATAGTGCTGACATTAAAAACTGCTATTACTACGATTACTATCACTTTTATTATTACTATTATTATTATTATTATTATTAGTAGTAGTAGTAGTAGTAATATTATTAGGAATGGTGTGGTGGTGTCGGTGGCCAGAACAACGGCAAGCGAATTACGTCGTTGTACCACAATACTTACGCGCGCCTGCATGCGTGTAATTCTGTGAGTGTGTTTCTCTATGTGTGTGTGTGCGCGTGTGTGTATACGTGCATTTACATGTAGAATTTATATTGTGCGTCTATGTATCTATGTATGTGTGTATGTATGTATGTGTATATGCTTGTACTCAGCTGCGTAAATGTGAGTATAGAATGAATGCAGATGGCCATGTGTATGCATATCTTTCGCTAGCACGCCGGACGAAATGCCTAGGGGCATTTCGTCCGTCTTTACGTTCTGAGTTCAAATTCCGCCGAGGTCGACTTTGCCTTTCATCCTTTCGAGATCGATAAATTAAATACCAGTGAAACACTGGGGTCGATGTAATCGACTACTTCCCACCTCTCCCAAACTGCCCTTGTGGTAAAAATTTGAATAATTAATTATTTTACAGCTTTGATAATTATCATTATAATTATAATTAACATTATACTGCAAATTAACATTATAATGAATGGTGGAAAAATTTAATACTAGAACGCAATTTGTGGAAAAAAGAACTAGGCGTAAGGGAATTCAGAACGTAAAACCGGACGAAATGCCGCTAAGCATTTTGTTCGGCGTGCTATTATTTTTGCCAAGCTCGCCGCCATAGCTGTTCTTTCTACTATGGTGCATGGCCGGAAATTTTAGGGAAGGGAGCGAGTCGCTTACGTCGACCCCCCAGTCTTTCACTTAATATATCGACCCAGCGTTTCACTGGTACTTAATTTATCGACCCCGAAAGAATGAAAAGCAAAGTCGACCACAGCAGAATTTGAACTCAGAACTTGAAGACGGACGAAATACCGCTACGCATTTCACCCGGTGTGTTAACGATTCTGCCAAACTCACCGCCTTAATAATAATAACAATAATAATAATAATAATAATAATGTTTTCTAATTAAG
>NW_026397266.1:37993-39562 GCF_001194135.2 Octopus bimaculoides | reverse complement strand
AGACCAAGACAGAAATCAATTATCAATATTTATCGCTTATTTAAGCCAAACTCGTTAACTTCGATTCGGTTTTCGTGAGCCCATCTTTGCCTATAGCCATGAATGTTTTGAGTCAGAACCGGGAGAATACAATCGCGAATAAAACCATCGAAAATGGGGCTCCTATAAGGAATAACATGATTAACGTCACTCATGACTGAAAGAGAACAATAACGAATAGAAACGGCCAATCTGGGCCACGGGACCTCTGACGTAACGTTCGTTACTCGACAGGGAAAATATCTCCAGGTTGAACTGTAACTTCTCCGAAGAATCTCTGTGATAAGGTAATTCGGCAGAATGCGTTGCTTGAAACCCAGGGAGTTTCTCCAATTCGAATCACTACTTCCCAGCATTGAGGGATCATAGCTTTTTTATGATCAGGAGTGACTGTGTGGTAAGTACCTTGCTTACCAGCCACATGGTTCCGGGTTCAGTCCCACTGCGTGGCACCTTGGGCAAATGTCTTCTACTATAGCCTCGGGCCGACCAAAGCCTTGTGAGTGTATTTGGTTGGCGGAAACTGAAAGAAGCCTGTCGTATATATGCATATATTTATATATATGTATGTGTGTATGTGTATGTGTGTCTATGTTTGTACCACAAAATCACTTGACAACCGATGGTGGTGTGTTTACATCCCCGTAGCTTAGCGGTACGGGAAAAAGAGTCAGATAGAATAAGTACTAGGCTTCCAAAGAATAAGTCCTGGGGTCGATTTGCTCGACTAAAGGCGGTGCTCCAGCATGGCCGCAGTCAAATGACTGAAACAAGTAAAAGAGTAAAGAGTAAAGAGTATCCCAAAGGCAATTATCTTCGTCGGAACTGTTTCCGTATTCAGGCTCCACATTCTGGTTTTTTCTATTCCCAGAATCTTTGTATTTCGGAATTTTCTCCATCATTACCAATAGTGGGGAATGTTGGCTAACGCGTATACAAGCATCCGAAAGCCGTAATGGGGGTGTTTCCGAAGAATCTCTGGAATAAGGTTGTTCGACAGGATGCGTTGCTTGGAGATCAGGGAGTCTCTATAAATCGGTCGAGTCACTAATTCTCCGCATTGTGAGGTCGTAGTTCTTTATGATCAACCATAAATCAACTACTATATTATAGGAACTGCTTCTATTTTCAGGCCCCATATTCGGGTTATTTCTTTGTATTTCGGTATACAATTTTTTCATTAGAAATATGCGACATTGAAGCTCATATGATAGTGGTTTCAACATTTTATTTCAATCAAACTCTACAATTAATCAGTCTGTCTGTCTCACTATCTATCTATCTATCTATCTATCTATCTATCTATCTATCTATACGCACCTACTTATCTGCCTACATATCTATCTATCTATCTATCTATCTATCTATCTATCTTACTGTATGTCTGTCTGTCTATCTATCTGTCTGTCAGGGCACTGAGAGATCACCTTTACGGCACGATTGACATATAATTAGAATTTCTCAGAAAAGAACCACAAGACATATTCTTGACGCCGAGCCAACCAAGAGGAAACCCAGGGGTACACCAAG
>NW_026397266.1:37407-37713 GCF_001194135.2 Octopus bimaculoides | reverse complement strand
GAGCCAAGTTTTCGGCAGAGGTGGTCGTGGGTAGGTGCGTAGGTGTCGTCGTCGTCGTCATCACCTTTATTGTTGTTATTGTGTAGTCTGCTATATTCTTCTTGTTGTTGTTGCTGGCCACACTTTGGCCAAAAGCCTCACCGACTTCCTTTTTTCATTTTATTTTCAATCAAGTTCCACGAAGGAAAGAAATAGCAAAGGTACACGGAACTCAGAAGAGGGCCGAGGCCCTTAAATATGCGTCCCGCGGCCCCACTGGATGTGTTGAGATATTCTTGGATTCGTAAATTTCTAATTGAACCCCTA
>NW_026397266.1:36711-37330 GCF_001194135.2 Octopus bimaculoides | reverse complement strand
GCGGCCCCACTGGATGTGTTGAGATATTCTTGGATTCGTAAATTTCTAATTGAACCCCTAACAATGGATGAAAGATGATATCCTCGGTTGATATCACCACACAGCCACTCCTGTAGTACAGAGGAATATTATTATTAAGGCGGCGAAAATGACAGGATTGTTAGCACAACCGGACAAAATGCTTAGCGACATTTTGTCCGTCTTTATGTACTCAGTTCAAATCTTGCCAAGGTTGACTTTGCCTTTCATACTTCCGAGATCAATCAGGTTAATACCGGTTGGCCACTGGGGTCCGCTCCACCGAAATTGCTGGCCTCGTGCCGAAATTTGAAACCAAATACGCTGCCATCTTGAGTTATTTTAGAACAAGGTGTCGCTACAGTAGTCAATATCGTGAAGAAGAAGAAGAGGAGGAGGAGGAGGAGGAGGAAAAGGATGATGAGAAGGAAAAGGAGAAGAAAAAGAAGTCGTTCGGATGGTCATGGTTGGAACATCGTTGAGTTTGGTAATGGGTTTTCTAGAACAGGCTAATCTGAAATTAACTATTAACATCATTTGCAACAATAACTACATCAACGAACCTCCTGGAGCATAGCAACCATCGAATCTCAAACAAACC
>NW_026397266.1:35710-36701 GCF_001194135.2 Octopus bimaculoides | reverse complement strand
ATTTATATACATACATATCTACTTAAATACATAGAGACACACACACGTATATGTATATGTGTGTGTGTGTTTACATAGATAAACACAAAGATCTCTCTCCCTCTCTCTCTGTATGTGTATGCATATTTACACAGACCCCCAAGCACACACACACGCACAAATACACACACACATACACACATACTCAGACATATCTATGTATGTGCGCGTACGTACTAAGATATACACACACCTACACAAAATACCAATAAAGTTCAAAAGATTAATGGAACCGAAGTTTTATTAAAACACGCACATACATACACAAACGTACACATATGCTTTATGCCAACACATTTATACATACATTCACACCCCAATGCCTTCACAGCATTATACAGAATCTTATTCTCCCATACCACTTCAGCGTTAATACCCCCAGCAACATCCTGTATACTTTAATCATTATTAAACTTTTCTGTCACACATGTTTTTTTAAATTTATAAATTTTATATATTTTTTGTTCCTTAGATACTTATTCAGCGTACTTTTTATGACCATCCATCCATCCATCCATCTATCTATATATCTATCTATCTATCTATCTATCTATCTGTCATTCTGCCGTTCTGTATCTATCTATCTATCTATTTGTCTGTCGTCCTATCTATTATTATCATTATTATTATGGAGAGCAGGCAGAATCGTTAGAAAACCGGGCGAAATGCTTAGCTGAATTTCGCCCGACGCTACGTTCTGAGTTCAAACTTCACCGAGGTCGACTTTGCCTTTCATCCTTTTGGGGTCGATAAATTAAGTACCATTTGCATACTGGGGTCGATCTAATCGACTGGCCTCCTCTCCAAAAATTTGTGTTTAGAGTAGAAATTATTATTATTATTTAAGCAGTGAGCTGCCATAATCGTTATAGTAGCGGAATTTCGTCTGCCGCTAGATTTTGAGTTCAAATTCCGCCGAGGTCCAGTAAAACACTGGAGTCGATATAATCGT
>NW_026397266.1:34303-35078 GCF_001194135.2 Octopus bimaculoides | reverse complement strand
AGTGGTCATCCCTTCTTATACGCATGTAATACAATTTTTTCTGAATTATCAGATCTTTTATATGCTAGACCCCTGGTTTTAAATTGTAATTAATATTCAATTTATCACCCTCAGTATGTATATATATATATATATATATATATATATATATACATGCATGTATACACACATATATGTACATACTTACATCTACATGTGTATATAGATGCATATCAGGGTACAGGACGTTAGAACAATGAACTACAGACCACGGAACGAACACATAGGAAAACAGATAGCCACTTGGAATTATTCCTTCGTCAGCTGCCTCTATTCTAACTAGACGTTTCGATATATATGTATATATGTTTTCACAGACATACACACATGCATATATATACGTACATACACATACATGCATGCATACATACAAAATTATCCGACCACAGTTCTTTTCATGAGTTATCTTCCCCTTCTTTGCTACAATTGTTTTAATTCTTTCTTCTTTCTTCCAACTTTTTCCCCTATTTTCCCCTCTTTTTACCAATATAACATATTACACATCAATTCCTTTTCTTTTTTTAATTTTTTATTCGTTTAAAGACCAGAACCGAGAGATCCCAACCCAAGGAGCGTGATAAGGGACACAAAAATCAAGCAAATAAATAAGACTGAATCAAAATAGGGGACGGGAAAAATACGAAAGAAAAAAATTCCGATTCTAGAATAAAAGCGCAAATAGACAAAATCAGATGCTCCACCGCCTATTCTAACACTTCGCTCTCTATCATAGCTT
>NW_026397266.1:31775-34293 GCF_001194135.2 Octopus bimaculoides | reverse complement strand
TTCTTTTTTTAATTTTTTATTCGTTTAAAGACCAGAACCGAGAGATCCCAACCCAAGGAGCGTGATAAGGGACACAAAAATCAAGCAAATAAATAAGACTGAATCAAAATAGGGGACGGGAAAAATACGAAAGAAAAAAATTCCTATTCTAGAATAAAAGCGCAAATAGACAAAATCAGATGCTCCACCGCCTATTCTAACACTTCGCTCTCTATCATAGCTTCGATTTTTCACCCTCTTAAATGAAACCCTTTTCGTTCTCCTCCGAATTCCTCTCCCGATTTCTCCCACACAAATCAGCTTCTCTCTTCTCCGTCCGTCCTTCCTTCCTTCCTTATCTCTTCTATCTCTCCTACACAAAACATTTCCTCTCTATTTCTCCTTACTGCCTTTTAACTTTTATTCTCTCCCTATCACTCCTATATAAACCATCCTCTCTCTCTTCCTCCTCCTCCTGCCTACTTTTTTCTTTCTCACGCTATCCCTCCTATACAAACCATCCTCCCACTTTTATTCCTTCCTCCTCTCTCTCTCTCTCTCTCTTTCCAATACAAACCATCCTCTTTCTCCTCTTATTCCCCTCTTTTATTCAACTCCTTTCTCTCTCTCTCTCTTTCTCTTACCCTGTCCCCAACTCCAACCCAAAACTCCGGTTCTTTTCCTCAATCCCTCCAATGGCAAGCATACTTGCTCTAACTCCTTTCTTTTCGCTTTCTCTCTCCTCTCACAATCCCTCCTTTATCAACCACCTCACTTACATCCTCCTCCCCTATCCCTCCTATGCTTACTATACTTCCTCTCCCCTTCCCTCACCATCTTCCTCTTTGTCTTCCTATCTATCCTGTGCTACCCAACCTCGCTCAACCCCTTCCATTTTATCTCTCTCTCTCTCTCCCATCTCTCCTGTACCAACCACTCCCCCCTCTCTCTCTCTTCTCTCCTACTTTTCTCTCTATCCCTCAGCACCTCAACTTTTATTCGTTTCTGCTTGACCACCATTGTTAACTAAAGACGTTTCGAGAGCTTCAGCAAAAAAAAAAAATAGAACACTTTTACTGAAGAGCGTTGAAGTACAGAAACCACGAATTAGACTTTGAAGGAATAAAAGAATGACAGAAAGAAAACGAGAGTAGAAAAAAAATCTGGATAATGGAAAATGTGTTCATATATGTGTGTTTTCATGTGTGTGTGCGTATATGTATGTATGTATATGAATCCGTGGATATACATGTATGCTTGTGTTTGTGCTCGTGTAAAAAACGTACATTTAAAAGTGCGTATGTATGTGTGTGTTGGTATGTGTATGCGTATAAATCTATATATATATATATATGTGTATATTTACATGATTATACATATGCATTTTTTTGCAAGTATACGTGTATAAGTACGTATATAGACACACACACATATATATATACACACGCATATACAAAGATATGTGAATATATGTATATATATATATATGCGTATATATATTTACATATACATACGTAGAGCATATAGCTATGTGTGTGCATATACATACACATCATATGCATATATATATATATTCCTATGTGGATGTATATACATATTATATACATTTATATATATATATATATATATATATACGTATATGTATATACATATATATATAAGCTTACATTTTATTGACTTCCACTGTACTTTGAGCATCTGCACGAAGACACAATGATTATAAGCGCACACATACATACATACATACATACATACACTGTGCGTGAGTCTTTCACTTCAAGTTGTTTTTTACAATCAGTCACAACGGTGCTTTCACCGGTCTGAAGAGAAAATTTAATGTCTATACATGCATGTACATACATACATACACATATATTCATAAATTTTTGTTTGTACGTGTCAGCACGCGTCTCTGGATCTTTAATATAGTGGAAAAAAACCCATCAACTATGCTACATGCAGGTATTAAACTAATCACCAAAACGAAACACTAGTCTTTATGTTTTCAAAGTTTCACGCGTTACATGCGCAAACATCAGTGGAAGAACGAACAAAAAAGACTTACTATCGAGTATACGATCGAAATATCCTGTACGAGGTTGTTGTGGTAAATTCGCAAGATATGCACTGACATATGTTATTGATATACGCATGTTAATTCACGAAAATGTTGATATAAGGAGATTTGTGTAAGGCCGGAAGAATGCGAGAAGATATGATGTAAACGAAAAAAGGAAAAGAAAACGAAACGGAGTAGTAATCTTAATTTATATTTCTATATTTCGGGGTTATGACCCCTTCCTCAGGACATATGAAAAAGCGACGGAGTTGTGTAAGGTGGGAAGGAAGAAGGATGGAAGGAGGAAGATGACATGCGCAGACTGGTGTTGCTATGGTGGCCAGTCAGTTTCATGTACTTCTTTTCTGTTATTTACGGCTGGTGTCTTAAAACTTAGAACATAAAAAAGCCAATGGAAGAAATGCTGCAAAACATTTTGTTTGATACAGTTATAGTCTGCTAGCTCACCACCTGAATAAT
>NW_026397266.1:28043-31000 GCF_001194135.2 Octopus bimaculoides | reverse complement strand
ACCGTTAAAATTTCCACTTATTATAGTCAAGACTATTGAAAAGGTTGCAAGACGCAACGAAAATTTTAGGAAAATAAAAAAATAATAAGTGGAAATTTTAACGGTGAGTGTGTTAAATTTTAAGGCACGATAAGAAAATGACTCTCCCCAGACACAACAGAATATATATAAGGGTATCGCTAAAGGTTTGGTTGGAAGCCCAACCTTCCGAGTTCTTTTACAGGGCTTAGAAAAGCTGAATGATCACTGTAATAAGTGTGTAAATATGAGAGCGGGATAATGTTGAATAAAGTCATAATTAACTGATCCTCCTCTATTTGTTTTTGTTTTTTACCCGAAACCAGGACATTTTCAGCACACCCTCGTATATGCATCTATACATACACAGATCAGGCAAAAGACACCAAACACGCAACTACAAAACTACATAACCACAGACAAATAAGCCAATAAAAAAAAACACACACACACACACCACAAAAACACAAAAATTATAAATCATACATAACTAACCACAGAAGAAGACAGTTTGTTGTCCGAATGTCTCACTGTGTTGAATGGTCCCAAGAGATATGGTAGGGTGGGATGGTGGGATTGTCGGCCATGTTGTGGTCTCACCACCAGTTAGTCATTCTGTCAGACAGTTCGACTTCCAGCCTGTCTGTACATCCGTCTGAATGTACATATGTCAGTTGGTCTGTCAGAATATATGTATTTTTGTATGTATGCATGTGGATGCTGAGTTTTTGCGCATGTATTTAAGTACCGATCTATCCATCTATCTATCTATCTATCTAGTTGTCTGTTTATCTATCTATCTATCTAGCTGTCTGTTTATCTATCTATCTATCTATCTAGTTGTCTGTTTATCTATCTATCTATCTATCTAATTGTCTGTTTATCTATCTAATTGTCTGTTTATCTATCTATCTATCTAGTTGTCTGTTTATCTATCTATCTAATTGTCTGTTTATCTATCTATCTATCTATCTAATTGTCTGTTTATCTATCTATCTATCTAATTGTCTGTTTATCTATCTATCTATCTATCTAATTGTCTGTTTATCTATCTATCTATCTATACATCTCTCACCGTAGCTATCTGTCTACATATCTACATTTCTCTCATTCACTTTCTATCAACTTTTCTATCTATCCATCTGCATTTGTATCAATTTATATATATATATATATATATATATATATATATATATATATATATACTTACATATCCATCTACCGAATTGTCTGTCTATATATCTATCTCCCCCCCTCCCTTTGATAACTATGTGTATTTGCCATCAACAGTGTCTGCAAAAGTGTGTTGAGAGCTAAATGTGACGGAAACTTACTCAATCACTGACAACATTCAAAATGGCCGCCCGTTCAGTTTATTTTTGCGCTCGCCAACTGTAATTGCTCCTCGGGGACATATTTCAATTTACAGTTTATCAGATAACTTTTGAATCACTCTTTCCTTCCTTCCTTCTTTCTTTCTTTATTCCCTCGCCTCTTTTTCTCTGTTATTCAAACACAGTCTTACCTTTTTATCTCCCTCAACCACTCTCTCTCTTTCTCTCTCACACACACACACACACAATACTTATGCATGCGTATAAATGTGTGACGTATCTAAATATATATAGATATACAAACGTATGTGTGTAGAAACATATATACTCACACGCAAATATACATATGCCCTCATACATACATACACATATATATGTGTGTGTGTGTGTGTGTGTGTGTGTGTGTGTGTGTGTGTGTGTGTGTGTGTGTGCCTATGCGTATTTGAATATGCTAATATGTGTGTCTGTATGCATATGTGTGCGCGTTCATATAATATATATTCGTGCCTGCATATATTTTTGGACATACATATATGTATGTATATGTGTGTGTGTGTATGCATATATATGTGTATATACACAGATACACACACACGTATATATATAAACTTACATATGCTCATACACACATTACACAGACACATAAACAGGCATTCATATACGTATGTGGGTGTCTCTCTCTCTTCCTCTGCCTGTCTGTTTATCTATCATACATATATATATTTATTTGCGTATATATCTGCGTATCCATCTGTTTTGCGCTAAGACTCCGAGCGGACAACATAAATCAGCAAGGAGCTTGCTTCTCACGATGAGGATCACAACCTGGAAAGGGAAATAACATTTCTTCTGGCAATTGATGGGGTCAAAGAAGAACTAAAAACATGGCACTGGCTCCACTGGATGGTACTGACCACTGAAGATGGTGGAATCGAATGGGAAAGAGACGACCGAGCAGATATTCTCATATTGACTTCAACGACCCGATGAGACACTTGACCATTTCAGGGTCTATTACTTAACCTTTTACCTTACACAAAATAGAAAGGGCGAGCGCCTAACGACACCGAGTCAGAAGAAATAAGGGCTATTCGGTCATAACTACGCCGGAGTGAACACCGATCATAATTACTATTCATGCTGCCTGGGGCCGTAGAGGAACTTTACATGTATGATAACGTCTATACATAGATGTAGGCGTGGCTGTGTAGCAAGAGGCTTCCTTCCCAATCACATGGTTCCGGGTTCTGTCCCACCTTGGGCAAGTGTCTTCTGCTATAGCCTTGTGAGTGGATTTGAAAGCGGCTGGCCGTGTGAACAAATAAATAAATAAAAACAAATACAAACGAACACGTATTAACAGAGAATATAGGTGATACAGACACTCCCCATACACACATGCACTTACAAAAGACACAGACACATTGAAGGACACGCATGTGTAGACACATACAATAGGAATACAAAATACAAAATGGCTGATAGTTAGCAAGGTGAGACACACATAAGAAAGAAGGAAACAAAGGACCACTGATGAGGTCACAGAAGTGTGACGAAAGAACTCTGGCTGAAATAAGATTAAGATTAATGTAATATAAAGCTGAA
>NW_026397266.1:17187-18853 GCF_001194135.2 Octopus bimaculoides | reverse complement strand
GTATATGTGTGTGTGTGTACCCCCCCCCCACCGCGCCTCAAGTCCCCGGTGTTGTTGAATCTGTGTTTGTATCAGTATATATGTGTCTTGTACACGTGTGTGTGTGTGTGTGTGTTTATATGTGTGTGTGTGTGTGTGTGGCATATGTGTGCGTGGTTCAGTTGGCGAATATCGATGTATGTGTGTATGTAGGTGTGCCTATCGTTACATGCATAATTTACTGTGTGAATGATTGTGTGGGTGCATGTGTGTGTGTGTGTGGGTGTTGGAATATAAATACGCAGCGAATATATACGACATATATGTATAATATATATATATATATGTGTGTATATATATACACACATATGTATATATACACACGTATATATACACACATGTATATATGTATGTATATATATATATACAAATATATATACATACGTATATATATATATATGTATACACACGTATGTATATATACATACATATGTATATATATACATATACACATACATATATATACATAGATATACATATACACGTACATATACATACATACATCCACATATATATATATATATATATATATATATATATATATATATATATATATAAATACATATATATCATAGGTTGGAAAGTTTAGTCACAATTTTTGACATGATTATTTTGAGGCTAAATTTTCACTATTTACAACAAAAACAAGCATTATGATTTTTTTTTCCCTATCTTTGCAGATTGTTTTAAACCACAGAGGTTAACTTCATATTGATTTTTACCCTTCCAAAAAAAAAAAAAGAGTTTACAGCAGACAGAAACCAGACATAGCATGCTGCATGAATTCAAAATGAGCTCTTCAGCAATAGAATATGTTTTGTGTTTAAAAATGAAGTTTTAAGTGTCTGGACATGCCAATAACGGCTTGACCAGTACCATTTGGGAATTTTCCTGTATCAGATTACTTTTGACCTGATCGACGAATTCATGTTAATAATGAGTTTCTGAAAATCGTAAATGAGGAAAATCGAAAGAGTTTTGCTTGGCATTATATCGATTCTGCCAGTTCGCTGTCTGAGGGTTAAAGGGTAAAGACCCCTTCGGTCATGACAGACCATAGGATTGCCCTCCAAGGCACAAGTCCAGGTAAGGTTTGTTATGGAAGACCAGCAGTCACCCAAGCATACCAGCCTCTCTCTCCATGCCACCAAGGGAAAGGCAAAAATTGATACAGTTTGGCACCAGTGATGTCGCAACTCAATTCTACAGCTGAGTGAACTGGAGCAATGTGAAATAAAGTGTCTTGCTCAAGAACACAACACACAGCCCGGTCCAGGAATCGAACTCACTCCCTCGTGATTGTTGTTAAAATCTATGACCTATATGTTGTTGTTGGCACTCCGTCGCTTACGACGTCGAGGGTTCCAGTTGATCCGATCAACAGAACAGCCTGCTCGTGAAATTAACGTGCAAGTGGCTGAGCACTCCACAGACACGTGTACCCTTAACGTAGTTCTCGGGGATATTCAGCGTGACACAGTGTGACACAGTGTGACAAGGCTGGCCCTTTGAATGACAGGCACAACAGAAACAGGAAGAAATAGTGAGAGAAAGTTGTGGTGGAAGAGTACAGCAGGGTTCGCCACCAGCCCCTGTCGGAGCCTCGTGGAGCTTTTAGGTGTTTTCG
>NW_026397266.1:13878-16762 GCF_001194135.2 Octopus bimaculoides | reverse complement strand
AACTCAGAACGTAAAGACGGACGAAATACCAATTTCTTTAATACCCACCGGGGGCTAAACATAGAAATGGACAGAACAACTGATAGGATCAGTAAATCGGTATGGTTTTACATAAAATGTAAATAAAATATATAATGGGTTTCTCACAAACTTTCCAAGTCTAATTGCGCGCAGAGAGCAAATGTGTGCTCTTCTTTGCTGTCACGTCTCACGAATGAACCCTTTTTTGGACCGAATAGTGACTAGTGACAAGAAATGGGTTCCCTATAAAAATGTCAAGCGCCGAAGACAGTAGGTAAGGAAAGGGGAGACACCAGCATCCCAGACTAAAGAAGGTCTTCACCTACGTAAAATGTTGTCATCTGTTTGGTGGGATATGAAAGGTTTAGTCCACTTTGAACTTTTAAACCCAAACCAGACAATAACAAAGGAGATCTCCTGCGAGCAGCTTGAACGGCTTAAAACAGGGCTAAAAGAAAAACGACCATCTTTTTCAAGACGAAAGGTGTTCTTCCATCAGGATAATGTTTGGCCACATACAGCGAGGAAGACTTCCAAAGACTGGAGAAGTTTGAATGGGAAACAAATGCCTCACCCACCACATTCGCCAGACATTGCCCCGTCTGATTATCATTTATTCTGCAGTTTCAAAATCATTTGGACGGGGAAAATACGAATTCTGTAGAAGATAGAACAGTACTGGAGGAGTATTTTTGGTCACGGAGAAGGGAATTTTGGAAGAGAGGCCTTCCAGATAGATGGAAGAGCATTGTAGAAAATGAAGGAGAGTATATTTCAGATTAAAAGAGAAATTTATCTTAATGTTGAGAAATAAAAGATATATTAAAAACTGCATTATTTATAGGATGACCCATTATTTACTTATAAAGAGTGAGTAGTCTATACGGGGCTGAATTAGGTCACACAGAAGCCCTAAGGATCTAAAAGAATTTGGTGTCCCCCATATATTTATATATATAAAATTCAAAATATAAATAACAAACCATAAACTAAATTTTTATTTTTCAAAACGAAACAAAACTTACAGTAAGATAGGAAATAATATATATTTTTGTAAACTACCATTTTATTTATATTTGGTAAGTTTTCTCCTACATTTTATTAATGGCAAGATCTTTGATCAAATCCTCGCTATGACACCATGAACTTTTCGAAATTATATTATATAATCATATAAACTGCTTTCAATATTATTTTAGCAAATTTAAAACGATTTCTTTTGTACCGTCAACAATTTAGTTATATACTGTATCTAGGATTACATACATGCATAAGGTAATGCATAAGGTAAGGACTGGATTAAGATCCACAAACGCCCTAAGCACTTAAAAGAGTTTGGGGCCCCATATATATATATATGTAATTCAAAGAAAACGAAGAAAAGAGAGAGATGAAAGAAACGATAAATGAAGGAAAATAGAAGTAAAATGAGAAATAAAATGAAGGAAAGAGGGAGAGAAAAAGAATACAGAAAAGATAAATGGGAAGGATTAAATTAGAACGAGAAAAAAGAAAGGAGAATGAAATAATAAGAAAGAAAACGAAGAAAAGAGAGAGAAGAAAGAAACGATAAATGATGGAAAATAGAAGTAAAATGAGAAAGAAAATGAAGGAAAGAGAGAGAGGGGAGTGGAGAGAGACGGAGGAAACAGGAATGAAGAAAAAATAGATGAAAATGATTAAATCAGAATGAGAAAACGAAAGAAAGAAAAGAGAATGAAATAATAAAGAAAGGAATAAAGAAGAGGAAGAAGGAGAATGAAAAAAATTCAAAGAAAATGAAAGAAAGATAGAGACTTGAGAAAGAGAGAAAAGACAAACGAGTGGAAATGGGTAGAATTAAAAATAAACGAGAAATGAAAAATAAGAGAAAAATGAAGAGGCAGACGAGTGAAAGAGAGAGAGAGAAGGAAAAGAAGGAAAAATAGGAAGAAACGATTAATATATAATGAGAAAGAAAAATGTGAGTTAAAGAGACAAATGGAAAAGACACAGCAAGAAAAAATTTGAAGGGAAGAAAAAAAGCTAAATCTTTTTTTTTGTCAATATGTCCGAAATATACAAAATAAAAAGGGAAATATAAATAAAAATAAAAGAATCAAGATACAAAATAAGTAAAAAAAAAAATAAGGGTTTGAATATAGGAGAGAACGAAAAAAAAAACTAACGAAATAGAAGAAAAACTAACGAAAATGGAAGAAAAAATGAAAAAAAAAAAGAGAACGAGGAAGTGAAAGAAAGAAATAAGGGGAAAAAATGACGAAGCCGAGAATAGGGGCAGAGAAGAAAAGTTGTGAAGTAAGTAAAGAAATAAATAAAGTAAAATTTAAAAACAAAGAATAAAAAAAATGAAATGAAACTAAAAGCACAAACAAACAAACGATAGCAAATAAAAATGAAGGGCGGCAGACGACCGAAACGGAACCAGTTTTCAGAAAGAAGTCTATTGTTTATTTATTGCTGGGCATTTTGGTTGAAAATTGCTTTGAAAAGACGCCAGCCGTCTGGCGGACGTTTTGTGTGTCTGTGTGTGTGTGAGAGAGAGGGAGAGAGTGCAAGTAGGGAGAGAGTTGGATAAGGGACGAACAGACCCTGTTTGCCACATAACACACACATATATGTATGTATATATGTACACGCAGACACACGTACACATATAGATATATACATAGACATACGTACGTACATACACACATATACATATAGATATATACATGGACATACGTACGTACACACACACATATACATATATATATATATACATACATAGACATACGTACGTACACACACACATATACATATATATATATATACATACATAGACATACGTACGTACACACACACATATACATATATATATATA
>NW_026397266.1:9871-12371 GCF_001194135.2 Octopus bimaculoides | reverse complement strand
CGGTCGTACAATCGCTGTTTCGATTCCCAGACCGGGCGTTGTGAGTGTTTATTGAGCGTAAACACCTAAAGCTCCACGAGGCTCCGGCAGCATTTCATATGTCTACGTTCTGAGTTCGAATTCCGTCGAGGTCGACTTTGCCTTTCATCCTTTCGGGGTAATTAAATCAAGTACCAGTGAAACACTGGGGTCGATCTAATCTACTTGTCCCCTCCCTCAAAATTTTCAGGCCTTGTGCCTAAAGTAGAAAGGATTATTATTATGTTTGAGTGAGAGAGCAGTGCATGCCATCAAAGTAACACTGGGGTAAAATATACGAAGCCCAGTATACCCATCATGACTACCCGTCTGATAAGGGTACACCAGGCACATGCATCACAACCATATGTACGCGACATGGTGATCTCATATCAAGATAAACAGCGCATGACCTCGCAGGTGGGTTCCAGTTAGAATTTTCTTCAGCTCGACTAGCCCACCCCGCTTAAAAGGTCCCTGAATAAGTTTAAGGATGTTGAACGAAACAGTCATGTTTCTGGAAATTAATTATTCAAATCACAAAGATGCTCCCCAAAAGTCCCAAAGACGCTCTCCTCCACTACTTCTGCTCGTGATCAGAGATGCACATATCGTCAGCCACCAAGGGACATGCTCAACTGGTTAAGGTCAAACAACTGACAAGCAAATCTGTGGTATTGAGCAGAATATTTGCTGTAGGCCATCTTTTTATACCAAGACAAAACAATGAACATGATAACACTTCCAATCAGTTAAGATCAGAAGCCATGAGAGCCACTGCCTGGTACTGCATCAGGGCATTATTACTAGTATTATAATTATTATTATTGTTGTTGTTGTTAAGCTTTTGTATACTATGTCTTGTCCCTTCTTTTTCAATGTATATCGTGTGTATTTACCCATTTTTTTAATCATTTCATTATAAAGCACCACGCTTTATGTCAGCTTTATGTATTGTTCCTCTCAGCCTCCGCCCTTGTGGCAAATAAATGAAATTATTATTATTATTATTATTATTAATGCGCCTGCAACAGTCATATAAGCAATCTACAACACACTGGTTACCACCAGTAATATCATCATCATCATAATTGTCGACGTAGACGACATCTTCAATATCATCATCGTCATCTTAACACTACATTTTCAGAACCATAGTACAAAAAAACAAACAAACAAACAAAAAAACAACAAAAAACAAATAGAACCATTATCTTACTACCACCACCACTACAGCCGCCGCCTACTCCACCAGCAATAACAAAACACAACACGGCAACCACCACTACAACACGACAACCCCACCATCTCTGACGCCATTAATACCAGAAACACCACCGCCACCACCACCAGAGTGTAATACCTTCATCTATATCCGTCCAGGGTTTTGACCTCCCAATTCTCCTGTTTGCTATTGTGGGCACTCTTCCAATAGTTTGTGGTAGTAGAGTAGGTGATGTTGTATTTGTATACACACACACACACACATATATATATAAATATATATATATATATATATATATATATATATATATATATATATATATATGTGTGTGTGTGTGTGTGTGTGTGTGTGTGTGTTGCGTATCTATATATGTGTGTGTGGGTTGCGTATCTACATATGTGTATGTTTGTATGTCCATATATATATATATATATATATATACACACACACACAGACATACTCACGCAATAGGTGTGTGCGCATGTGTCTGTATACATATATAACGTATATGTGTGTGTGTGTGTGTGTGTGTGTATGTGTGTATGTATGTATGTATGTACAAACACAAACACAGATATCGCTATGTTTATGTAGTTATGTATATATACGTATAGACATACACATATGCATATATATAAATTTATATATATATAAATTTGTATGTGTGTGTGTGCGTGCGCGTGTGTACAAACAAGATTGTATTTGTTTGTGTTTAAATTCAAAGCTAATACTTTATTCTTTCACCACTTAGAGTTTCTCGCTCGATGCGATCGTACAGGCAGCAAAAATATAGACGACAAAAGAATCTGTACCGGAAATCACAACATGCTTGCTAAGATGTTAATTCCACGAGACCCACTAGGTCATATGATTTTACTGTGGTGTAAGCATTTTCGATTGCTGTTATTTGACAGGGGATATCTTTAATATCTTATACTAATGGAGGGTAAGTTACTACGCTGGACATTTTCACATGATTAATTCTTTGATCTAAGGAAGTAAGTTATTCTCTTGCAGCAGATAAGTATTGTCTAAATCCTGCACTATGCACTTTTCACTTTCACCGTTAACTGAAATTGTTATACATTTTTATTGAGATGATCGCTCGGTATCTCAACCATGCAACCTCTGCACAACAGAGAATTATTCAAATATATTTTGAGTGGCATCATCTGAATAAGCAGATATTCAAATGAATATGTAGTTATTCTTCTGAGTATGTATATACACGTATGGATATATATATATATATATATA
>NW_026397266.1:8331-9741 GCF_001194135.2 Octopus bimaculoides | reverse complement strand
CTATAAATTTCAATTATATATATATACATATATATATATATATAACGTAAAAGACTTTTTCGTTTTTCCCGAGCGTCAAACTAATACACTTGCTTGTTGTTCATACACCTGTCTTCGTCTTTTGTTTTTCTATAAATTTCAATTATATATATATACATATATATATATATAAGGGTGCTGAATGATTTCAACACCAGTCTGCTAAACATAGACCCCAAATGGTCCATGAACCATTTAGATTATTACTCCAGTACACAAGGTTGTAAACGAGGAAAATAGACAGCGAGGATTTACATCTATTTCTAGCGGCCGGAGATCTATATACAACTATATCCCTTATCAGATGGTAAAAACAGAGTTCAGTGCCTAGTTGAGCCGATGAAAAAGAATTTGAAATGGCAAATGCTAATTTCCTCCTACACGTTCATTGCAAAACATTATAGCGATTCATTATTTATTTGTTAGAGAGTATTTGGTATGATTTACTTCCCTTGGGTTTGGAAAACTCAGAGGGAAATAAATTAGAGAATTTTTTTTCTATGGAAAATGCATGTGTCTATACGTGATAATCCACAGTTTTGCTAATGTAATAGAGTCAAGTTAGAGTATTATATGTTTAGACACCTCATTTAGATTATGCACTGAAGAATGTTGATGCCTTAAGTGTTAAAAAGATTAAATAAAAGTTTAAATTTAAACTGATAATGAAGTAAAGAAATTGAAGAATGGGTAAGTTTTTGCGATATCTCATTGCATAGTAAATCCGTTGAATCATGTGGTTTTGCTTACTTCCAAAACACCAGACGGAATTTTTATTTCAAAGTATCTACCCATATTACAAATCTATGATTTGACATTAAAAAAAAAAACGGAAAACAAAATGAAAAAAGGATTTATTAAATTTCATAATTATAAGAATATTTTTTATAATTAATCCACATGTTTTAGCACCGTTAGTGAATAACTTGCATATCTCAAGGAAATTCTATTTAATACCGAATGCACTATCAGTTTTTTCAATGTTGCATTAAGTTTTTAGGATAATTCTTTCTATGATGCTAAAGCAAAAATTGTAGTTAAAATATCGCTGTTTAAATTTACCTTCCGTCATTCCGACATAACGTTTGACCATGCCAGCTGGATTTCGTTTCATGGAAACGACTTTATTTCATTGAATAGGTTATTAACCTTCAAATGACGGGTAACTTTGGAAGTATACTTTTCTCCACCGCAGGGAATATTAAGAAATATGGCATACATACAATAATTATAATTTAAATTCTATCAAATTTCTTGATGTTTATACAAAATGATGAAATGAATACTAATTTCCTAGCGAAATTTATTTATTACCTGAAAATAGAATTGAATAAAACAAATTTCTAATTTGTACAATCCCCTCCCCATCAC
>NW_026397266.1:6330-8098 GCF_001194135.2 Octopus bimaculoides | reverse complement strand
CGCAGCGTTCTTCTACCTTTGTCTGTCACCTAGCCTAGTATGGGCATTCAACCGGCACCACTTAAGTTAACACTCCCTGCATATGTCTCTTCATCTCCCTTTCCCTCTCCTTCTTCTCTCTCCCCCTTTCCTTCTCCTTCTTCTCTCTCACCCTTTCCCTCTCCTTCTTCTCTCTCACCCTTTCCCTCTCCTTCTCTCTCACCCTTTCCCTCTCCTTCTTCTCTCTCACCCTGTCTATACGGTGTAAAGCGTTACTGTCGGAATCAACCAGCCAGCCAACCAACCAGCTAGTGTATATATTGTCAATTATAATACAGAAGTGGAGGCGCAATGGCCCAGTGGTTAGAGTAGCGAACTCGCGGTCATACGATCGCGGTTTCGATTGCCAGACCGGGCGTTGTGAGTGTTTATTGAGCGAAAACACCTAAAGATCCACGATACCGATAGAATAAGTGCTAGGTTTACGAAGAATAAGTCTTGGGGTCGATTTTTACGACTGAAGGCGATGCTCCAGCATGGCCGCAGTCAAATGACTGAAACAAATAAAAGCATATATATATATATATATATATATATATATATATAGATAGATAGATAGATAGATAGATAGATAGATAGAGTGTATAAACACATAAGAGGAATCCACTCATAGGATTCCTTACGCTAGAAAGAACAGCTAAGTTCTAGAATCACAAAATTAGGGATAAAATTTCAAAAGGAACAACATGAAAAAATAAAAGCTTTTACCATCTATTTTCGTGGACCAATTGGTTTCTGTCTTAAGTTTAGAAAATAAGATAATTTGCTCGGTGAAGTCTTCTTCAACATGTACACCTTAGATTAAAATATATAAACACGAGGCAATCAATTATATATCTCCCGTTTATACATACTAATTTTGTCAAGTCAGAAACCAATTGGTCCAGGAAAATAGATGGTAAAAGCTTTTATTTTTCATATCCTTCTGTTATGCATACCTATAAGATAACGAAGGGTAAGAACTTACCCTATATTTTCCGAACGTGTCGAGATAAACGTTTGTCAACGACCGTTTTGGCAGAAATAACGTTGGTATGAATAACCAAATATATATACAGGAAGTTAGCATATTACGAGACCGGTAACCTCGTTCAGTTCCTGTTAACAAGCAAGGCAGGTAGTCTCGTACTTCTTGTTAAAACGGGGAGTGGGGAAGACAGCGAGAGATTGGCGCGGATAGAACCAGAACGGGGCGGAGCTGCATACGGGTCAGACCGTTCACCACCTACCTTGAAACCATTGAGACTGGATATTATCACCCATATATGAACATTTTCTTCCCTGTTTGAACACTGTTGTTATGATCAGAAGTTTACCCCTTTTTCTTACTTTATTAATTTTAATTTATCTGATCGTAACACTTCCTTTCAGAATTTTATCCCTAATTTTTGTGGTTCTAGAACCTAGCTGTTCTTTCTAGCGTAAGGAATCCCATGAGTGGATTCCTCTTATGTCTTTAAATATACACTGTATCTTATGAGTAATTCATTAGTCTTTGGACTAAATCTTTATACGCTACGCCACTGGAAGTGAAAATTTATATTAATTTCCATTTCCCTTCGATATGATAAAATATATAGATAGATAGATAGATAGAGATAGATAGATAGAGAGAGAGAGAGATTTGAAAGACACAGACAGAGAGATAGATGGATATATAGATAGATAGAGATATAGATAAGATAGATACATAGATAGATAGATAGATAAGCATTCAAAGACACTCACG
>NW_026397266.1:3548-4390 GCF_001194135.2 Octopus bimaculoides | reverse complement strand
GTGTCACGCTGAATATTCCCGCGAACTACGTTAAGGGTACACGTGTCTGTGGAGTGCTCAGCCACTTGCACGTTAATTTCACGAGCAGGCTGTTCCGTTGATCGGATCAACTGGAACCCTCGTCGCCGTAACCGACGGAGTTCCACAATGTATGTATGTTTGTAGAAGTCAATGATGGAAACCTCTACATGATAGCTGGACCTGTTAGAAGTAGCAGCTAAATCCCTCTCAAATCTTTCCGGGGTTGACTCATGGTAGCTAGACCTATTAAAAGAATTTGCTAAATCTCTCTCAAATCCCTCCTTATTCTTATATGTATGTGTGTGTGCGTGTGTGTGTGTGTGTGTGTGCGTGCGTGCATGAGTCAATGAGGGTGACCTCTATATGGTAGCTAGACCTGACAGAAATAGCAGCCTATCCACCCACAAATTACTGTAGTGAATTGTGGAAGAGCACCTTGGATATTGTAGTCTTAGATATAGTTTTAAACATAATGATAAAATGACGTGATGGTCACGTCAAGAACGTCTTTGATCTTGAATCTCTCAATCATGACCGATTTCGGGCAAGCCGCCAAAAACAACATCGTTACACCAGTTTCGCATACCATTACAAACCACCATCACCACCACCACCACCACCAAAACCAGCTTTTTCTATGTCATCGCTCCCACCACGACCATCACCACTGCCACTATGATATGCAAACATCGTTACCAACCGCTACGCTATCATCACCATCACTTCATCGCCGCAATTAACACCAGTATCATCGCCACCGCGCCACCGCCACACGTCATCAACGCCATCACTACCACCACCACCAAGAACAACACCGTACT
>NW_026397266.1:2212-3242 GCF_001194135.2 Octopus bimaculoides | reverse complement strand
ACCACTACCATACTCCGCCACCATCACCACCACCACCACCACTACCATACTCCGCCACCACCACCACCACTACCATACTCCGCCACCACTACCATCTTTTGATACTGCCGTTGTCTTTGCTTCATTTATCCCCAGGCTAGCACTGATGCAGTAGGCCCCTGATCAAAAGCGTTCCACCTATGACCGTCCCATTCGTCATTCAGGCATAGTGTATCAAGGAATACATTGTCTTATGTGTCGCTCTGTTTTTCATGTTGCTGTTCTTTTGTTTCATTTAACCCCAGTCCGGCAATGATCCAGCAGACCTCTAATCAAAAGCCTTCCGGCCGTGACTCTCCCACCTTTTATTCAAACATAGTGTATCTTCTTGATAACGTGACAGTCTTTGTCGTTGTCCGTATTTATCTGATCCAGCAGAACTAATGTTCAAAAGTCGTTCCAACTATGACCATCCCGTTTGTTATTCGGGCATAATGTATCTGGGACTACAGGTTCTAATGTCACCGTCTTTTTTTGTGGTTGTTGTTTCAGTTGCTGGTCAGTTCTGGCACAACGGAAGTATGGTCAAAAGTGTTCCACCTCTGGTCATCTCGTCGTTTGAACAGGCATTGTGTAACTTGGACTACACTGAATAATGTTTCATTTGTTGTTATTGTCGTTTAGCTTGTTCTAATTGAAGCCGTGGAAGCTGATATTGTTCTTTTAGTAGTAGTAGCAGTAGTAGTATAGTAGTAGTACTGGTGGCAGTGGTAACAGTAACGCAGCACCAGCAGTTGTAGTCGTAGTAGTAGGGGTACTGGTGGTGGATGGTGGTGGTAGTAGTAGTAGTAGTAAGTGTAGTAGTTGTAATAGTGGCGGCGGTGGTAGAAGTAAACGTAGTAGTAGTTGCGGTGGTGGTGGTGGTGTGGCGATGATGATGGTAGTAGTAGCAGTAGGAGGAGGAGGAGTTGTAGTAGTGATGGTGGTGGTGGCGATGATGCTGGTGGTGGTGGTGGTAGTAGTAGTAGTAATAGGAGTAGTGATGGTGTGG
>NW_026397265.1:0-286 GCF_001194135.2 Octopus bimaculoides | reverse complement strand
TATCTATTTATCTATCTATATGTGTGTGTGTATGTGTCTGTCTGTGTGTCTGTCTATCTATCTATCTATCTATCTATTTATCTATCTATCTTTCTGTTTGTCTATCTATCGATTTATCTATCTATCCATTTATATATCCATCTATCTGTCTATCTCTATCTCAGTTTCTCTATCCATCTATCTGTCTATTGATTTATCTTTCTATCCATCCATCAATCAATCTGTACATACACATCTCTTATCTTTTATCTTTTACTTGTTTCAGTCATTAGACTGTGGCCATGTT
>NW_026397264.1:0-498 GCF_001194135.2 Octopus bimaculoides | reverse complement strand
ACTATATGCATCTCTATACACAAGCATTTTTTATGCACACATACTTTATAAATAGTTGTTTGAAATTTTAATTTAATTCGCTTCAGACTCGCACATGAAATAGAAAGAAAATGAATTTTTGATGTAATTTTTTATTTCATTTCATTTCATTTCGTCTGATTTTCTTTACACATTTTCCCCCAATGAAATGAAAAGAAACCAAATATTAAAACTAGAATAAAAAACAAAATGACAATAAAATAATATGGAAGAGGACAGAAAAATCGTTTATTTCTTTATTTTCGAAACAATTAGAAACTTTGTTGACATCATTGAAGTAGCAGACTAATAACATAAATATGTAAAATCTTCTTTCAATTTTGTCAATATTCCATAAACTGTTTTCTTTCAACGGTTTTATTGCAATCATCAGAAACGCAAATTCTCCGTCTCATCTCTGTAACTAGTATGTGCTATTTTAATGTGTTCTATTATTATTATTATTATTATTATTATTAT
>NW_026397263.1:215-929 GCF_001194135.2 Octopus bimaculoides | reverse complement strand
TATATATATATATGTATGTATGTATGATGGGCTTCTTTCAATTTCTGCCTACCAAATCCATCTCACAAGGCTTTGGTCAGCCCGAGACTATAGTTGAAAACACTTGCCTAAGGTGCCATGCAGTGGGACTGAAACTAGAACCACATAATTGGGAAGCAAGGTTCTTACCACACGGCCATGCCTTCACTTTGTAAAAAATATTTGTCTTTTTCGGAGCTCCATCAGTGGATTTACACTCATTAAACATCATACCAAACTAAAACTATGCACTGCTGAATAGTTTTGGAATTTTTGGAAAAAAAATTTCAGTCTTTGACTTTAGACATGCGGTGGGGTCTAAGCTGTCTTTTTCGGATCATGTCTACATGTGGCCAAATATTTTCTACGTTTTTGGTCCCCCTGAGTTTACTGATAGGACTTGCTTTCTATTTTTGTGTCTATCTATAAGCTTTTTTATCTCTCTATAATTATTATTTACATTTCTTATATATTTTTTAATATTTTTACTGACAAGACCTGCTGATTTGACTGTACTGATAGGTTTCTATATTGTGCCTATGTTTAAGCTTTTCACCTTTTTTACTTGGATTTTATATTTTTATATTTTTTTAATATTTTTATTTATTTTTATATTGTTTTACATAATTATAGGGTTAATGTTTTTGTATTTTTTCCACACATATTTTTCTGTTTTTTCCCCTCCACCCTGTTTTT
>NW_026397263.1:0-205 GCF_001194135.2 Octopus bimaculoides | reverse complement strand
TGCGTGCGTATATAGATACATGCGTGCATATATAGGGATATGTGCATGCGTATATGGATATATATCTTGCATGCAATAATATATGCAGTTTTAGACGCGTTTTTGACCTTCTCACTGCACAGTAATTTCCCTTTGTTTTTAACGGTCATTTTTCACAGGAATTTGCAATAGCCGGATAACTGAAGAGATGTTGGCATGGGCTCCC
>NW_026397262.1:0-289 GCF_001194135.2 Octopus bimaculoides | reverse complement strand
GATAGATAGATAGATAGATAGATAGATACATAGATAGATAGATAGATATTGAGTCATCCCATAAATAATGCGGTTTTTTTCAATTGCATGAACTAAAATCGATGGGGGGACGGAATAATCTACTTGCATCAAATTCCTATAAAAGCGGGTAGTAATTTTACCTTGTCCTTATTCCTAGTGCTTATTCCTAGTGAAGAGTGCAATTCGATTATAACAGTTATATTTTCAAAACTATAATTGAAGTGACAAAGGAGCATATTCGGCATATTTTGCCTTATGAGTTCAATAA
>NW_026397261.1:0-312 GCF_001194135.2 Octopus bimaculoides | reverse complement strand
TTCGTTCCCCCTCTCTCACATTTCATTGCCTTCTCTTCATGCTCACTTTCTCTCCTCTTTTCACTTTACTGTGTCCCTGTCATTTTTGTTTGCACTTCCCTATTTCTTCTGTCCCTCTGCTTCTACCTCTCTCCCTTCTCTCCCCACGTGACCGGTGTTCGGCCAACCCTGAGCTTTCTTTCTTGGTTCGGCCGTTGTCCGTGTAACATCTATATTCCTACATGTGTCTGTAAAATCTTGTATCCTTGCCGTAAAGCTTTACTTCCACACACTCCAGCTTAATTTAATTCGTCCTTAGTCGAAAGACACCTG
>NW_026397260.1:0-263 GCF_001194135.2 Octopus bimaculoides | reverse complement strand
GTATGTATGTATGTATGTATGTATATGCGCTAGTTTGTGTCACAATGCATCGCTGTGTGTTCTGTATATAAACACAGACATTCGAGTATTTATCACATTTAAAACATATAACTACTTCAACACAACTAAATTGTATGTATGTATATATATGTGTGTGTATAACACAAATAATAAATGAGTATATGCATATATACGTACAGGTATGTACATACTAACGTCTACCTGTATATATAGGTGCATATCTGGGTACAGGACATTGCAAA
>NW_026397259.1:117-220 GCF_001194135.2 Octopus bimaculoides | reverse complement strand
GTTTGTATGTATGTATGTATCTGTGCATATATGTATGTGTACATGTGTGCATCTATGTATGCATGAATGTGTATGTTGTATGTGTCTGTATGTGTACATTTGT
>NW_026397259.1:0-107 GCF_001194135.2 Octopus bimaculoides | reverse complement strand
ATGTATGCATGAATGTGTATGTTGTATGTGTCTGTATGTGTACATTTGTATGTGTACATGTGTGTGCATATATGTATATATGTATGCATATATGTATGGTGTGTATG
>NW_026397258.1:0-444 GCF_001194135.2 Octopus bimaculoides | reverse complement strand
TTGTAAGCCTAGTACTTATTCTATCGGTCTCTTTTGCCGAACCTCTAGATAACGGGCAGGTAAACACACCAGCATTGGTCGTCAAGTGATGTTGAGGGGACAAAACACCACAAACACACAGAAACACACAAAGATATACAGTGAGGTACGTAATATTGTGGCACCTACTTACAGTTAAGTGAACTGGGCCGTTGAAAGTTAAATATCTTTGACAGTTAACATAAGGCAAGACATGAAGCGGTGAACGCCGCCATCAACAAAATATCAATTAATATTCAGAACTAATTAATAAATTAATTGACTAACACCCAACATTCCTTTCGATAAGATTGAATTGAAGAAATATTTCGGGTATTTTTAAAGAATAAAATCCCCCATCGCCGCCGTCCCTACCACCACTACCATCACCACCATATATATATATATATATATATATATATATAT
>NW_026397257.1:0-341 GCF_001194135.2 Octopus bimaculoides | reverse complement strand
CATATGCTTAACTTTCATAACAAAAGAGTTCTAATACAGTTCGGAGGAAAATTTTTAATTAATTATATTTCAAATTACTATTCACGTATTTAATTAACTCTGTTAATTATTCTATTATAATGCTATATCTTCTGATAGAATACATCTTTCAAATTTTTAATATATGTTATGTCAGTCTGTCTATCTGTCTGTCTGTCTCTATCTCTCTCTCTATCTGTATGTATACATGTCTCTATACATATGTATGTATGCATGTGTATATAATTGTATATGCATACATATATATATTAATGTATATATAAATGTACATGCATATATGTATGTATGTATGTATGTATGTA
>NW_026397256.1:0-232 GCF_001194135.2 Octopus bimaculoides | reverse complement strand
GCGGTTAACACAACCCCACTATTTACTGACTTATATGTATATATATATATTATAATATTCCAATACTGAAACACGAATAGTTCCTTCATAATTGATAATTTTAATTTTAACTCAAGTAAGAGATAATTACGGAAGTATATTTTATAGCCTGCTGGTATATTGGTTATATCCTTTGAAGTATTATTTCGTGATGTGCAAATAGATACCACGAGTTTACCTTCAGATATACTCA
>NW_026397255.1:0-677 GCF_001194135.2 Octopus bimaculoides | reverse complement strand
CCTTGTATCTGCATTTGATGCAGCTTGTGATGATTTTGGCCTGACCATCATTCTGAAAAAAACAGTTGTAATGTAGCAACCTGTGTATGGTGCTGTTTGTAACCCCCCTAAATTTTTTTGTTAGGGGAAAGTTACTTGAGGTTTTCAATTCATTTGTCTACCTGGGAAGCTCTGTTCAAGATGATGGAAATCTTGATACGGAAATACACCTGCGAATTCAAAGGGCAGCAAAAGCATTTGGTGGCTTCGAGTCACGCGTCTGGCGCCAGCGACATATAAATAACAATACAAAGCTGGCACTTTACAAATCATTTGTCTTAACATGCCTATTGTATTCCTGTGAAACTTGGATCTGTTATGAAAGGCAATTTAAAATGTTAGAAAAATTCCACCAAAAATGACTTCGTCATATTTTAAGAATTAAATGGAATTCTTTTACTCCAAACACAGATATCCTTGCATCTGCATGTATCCCCTCAATTAAAGCCATGATTTTGAGGAACCAATTGAGATGGTGTGGCCATATTGTTCGAATGGCAAATGAACGCATGCCGAAACAGCTTTTTTATGGTGAGCTTGCAGAGGGGAGACGTTATCGGCATAAACCTAAAAGAATGTTTAAGGATGGCATACGGACTGCTATGAAGTCAATTGGAATGGCTCCAAAAGATATAGAA
>NW_026397254.1:0-209 GCF_001194135.2 Octopus bimaculoides | reverse complement strand
ACTGTTTGTTTTGTTCAAAGAAACGTTGGCGTTTCTCATACCGGTGGATCATTTGTGCTTTGGCAAGGATGTCTTGCATTAGTTTTTTCTTTTGCCTCAGGTAAGTCTTTTTCTGTAATGCTGTATTGTACAGTATTTTTGTTTTCTTGTTACTTAGTTGTGTTGATTGCTTACTAATTTCGTTGAGAATCGATAAATCTTTTCTCTTT
>NW_026397253.1:0-333 GCF_001194135.2 Octopus bimaculoides | reverse complement strand
CACATTTTTGAAATAAGTAAAGATGGAAACATGAAGTGCTGTTAGTTTTCGTTCGCCTCAGCTTCTGTTGTGCCGGTGGTTTTAAAGCTGATTGCGCTGAAACATTGAATCAGAACCGTGTAACACTTTAGCCACTTGAAACAAATTCACGCACACGTACTTCTTGGACTCTTGATTGTAAGAGATGGTCATGTTCGGTCACGACTTGGGTTCTAGCCCAGCCATATATATTCAATTTCTAGTTCGTTACATGTAATTTTGTGCCTGATGAATATATTTCAGGTATTTCTCAACATATGAAACTATTAGTAACACTTAAAGACATGTATTGTG
>NW_026397252.1:0-360 GCF_001194135.2 Octopus bimaculoides | reverse complement strand
ACGGAGTGCCAACAACATAACCTCCACAACCCTCCCATTATCATGCACCCACTTCAAAATTTGCATTTAAAATAAAAAAACCTGGCTCCCATACACATTAAAATAGGAACTCCAAAAACAAACCCCAACATAAACCTTACAACGATTGCTGTAAGATTGCACTACCGCAAGTTTAAGCCATAGAATAAGCCATGGAATAATGTCAACATACCTACAGGGTAGCACACAATTACTTTAACACAGCGACACAAATATCCAATTTGTCGCTTTTATCAGTCATGCTAGGCGAATGGAAGAAGGGTCGTGATACATTCTTTTCTTTTATTCTTTTACTTGTTTCAGTCATTTGACTGTGGCCAT
>NW_026397251.1:2065-2298 GCF_001194135.2 Octopus bimaculoides | reverse complement strand
GATAGATAGATAGATAGATAGATAGATAGATAGATAGATAGATCTGAATACCGTAATTTCTGATAAACAGACAGACAGAAGATAGAGAGATTAAAACATAGATAGTTAGACAGACAGATAGACAGAAAGAAAGACAGGTAGATAGATTAACAGACAGACAAACTGGCAGATAGATAGATAGATAGATAGATAGATAGATAGATATCTTTTTATTATAGCCACACAGGGCTAAA
>NW_026397251.1:0-857 GCF_001194135.2 Octopus bimaculoides | reverse complement strand
AACATAAACAATTAAATATAAGAAATAATAATTTCTTAAAATATGTGTTAATCCCCATGTACCCAGACTTTGTGGACACCCTGTATATATATATATATATATATATATATATGTGTGTATAGTGTTAGGTGTGGTGTACAGATATTGAATATTGAGAAAAAAGGTCGCCAGAATTTTGGAAAAAAATCTTTTATATTCGAACCTGTGAAATAGAAATTCAATTTGACAAGTTCAAAACTCTGGTGACCCTTTTTCTCAATATATATATATATATACATACACATATGTATATATTTATGTGTGTGTGTTTGTGTCTATTTATCCCTCTACCATCGCTTGACAACTGATGTTGGTGTGTTTACATCCCAATAATTTATCGGTTCGGCAGAAGAGAATGATAGAATTAGCACCAGGCTTACAAAGAATAAGTCCATGGGGCGATTTCTTCAACTAAAAGCTGGTGCTCCAGGATGGCCACAGTCAAATGACTGAAACAAGTAAAAGAACAAATATATATATATATATATGTATGTATGGCTGTGTGGTAAGAAGCTTGCTTCCCAACCACATCGTTCCAGGTTCAGTCCCACTGCGTGGCACCTAGGGCAGGTGTCTTCTGCTATAGCCTTGTGAGTGAATTTGATAGACGGAAACTGAAAGAAGCCCACCGTGTATATAAATACATATAAATGTGTGTGTGTTTCTTTGTGCCTATGTTTGTCCCCCATCACTGCTTGACAACCAGTGTTGGTGTGTTTACATCCCCATAACTTGGCAGTTCAGCAAAAATGACCGATAGAGTAAGTACCAGGCTTTATCACATATACCAAGTACTAGGGTCGATTCATTTGTCTAAA
>NW_026397250.1:0-380 GCF_001194135.2 Octopus bimaculoides | reverse complement strand
ATTATCCCGAAGAACTGCTGAAAATGATTGCCCTAAAGAATCCACGCATCAAAGCAAGAGTTCTATATTGATGGAACTGAGCTTTCTGCAGGTTAAAACTTATATTTAGTAACTTCAATATCGGTACCAAGGTTTAAAGCTTCGGAAAATCTCATGATGCATCTTTTGGAAGGAAATACCGCTTGTTTTATGAAATTACTCCCTCCCCCCCCCATTTGTGTATCACTCAGAAAATTCAAGGCTAAGGGCTTTTCATCTGCTTGTAATTTGCGATTCAAATGAGAAAGCATGTTATACTAAGAGCTTTTCACATGACAGCTTTACCAGATATATTTTCATTATTTACATTATTTACATTTGACGGATATTCGTCCTCATCT
>NW_026397249.1:0-700 GCF_001194135.2 Octopus bimaculoides | reverse complement strand
TGTGTGTGTGTGTGTGTGTGTGTGTGTGTGTGTGTGTGTGTATGGGTGGTTGGCTGTGTGTAATGGTGTGTAGAAATGGATATATAGCCTGATAGATCTACACCAATGTGTACATATATGTGTGTGTGTGTACGTGTGTGTGTGAGTTTCTAACCATCTCCATGTTCAGCAATGTACACATCTCTCTTTCTTATCTCTCTCTCTCTCTCTCTACCTAGCTATATATATCTATCCATCTACCTACCTATCTATCTACCTATCTATCTATCTATCTATCTATCTATCTATCTATCTATCTATCTATATATATATATATTTATCCATCTATCCATCCCTCTACCTACCTATCTATTATCTATCTATCCATCTATCTACCTATCTAACTATCTATCTCTCGGTCTCTCACTCTATCTATCTATCTATCTATATATCTATCTATCTATATGTCCATCTGTCAACAAGCTCGCTCGCCCATTTGCCTTCTATATGTGTTTGTGGCTGCATGAATGTTTTTATATATATGTGTATATAAAGCTTATAAAGTGTATATATGTGTATATAACAACTATAAAGCTTGTAACAACTATAAAGCTTGAAACACGTGTACCGCAGAATCCTTTGTGTTTTTGATATTATTCTTGCATTTACATTTTATTCTTTCACCTCAACCACGAGCTGGCATATACAGGTGCTTACAATT
>NW_026397248.1:0-254 GCF_001194135.2 Octopus bimaculoides | reverse complement strand
ACACCAAAGATGAACTGAAGGCAAGGATTATGGCAGCATTCACCGACTCAAAGAAGAAAATTGTCTAGAAAAGTTGCAGAACATTCTGAAGTCATCAAGTGGCTGTAGTTGAAACCAATGGCGATTTTAGTGAATAAATTTCCTCGTTAGTATTTCAAGATATTTTTATGTAACTGATAAATGTATGTGTTAAAATGAGATGTCAGTGTTATTTTCATTTTGGCGTAATTTAGACGACAGTTTATTCACTGCAC
>NW_026397247.1:0-238 GCF_001194135.2 Octopus bimaculoides | reverse complement strand
ATAATAATAATAATAATAATAATAATCCTTTCTATTATAGGGACAAAGCCTGAAATTTTAGGGAGGGGGCAGTCAATTACATCGACGCCCAATACTCAACTGGTACTTATTTTATCGACCTCCGATGAAAGACAAAGTCAATCCCGGCGGAGTTTAAACTCAGAACGTAAGAACAAACGAAATGATGCTAATAATAATAATAATAATAGTACATTGTTTTGTCTTGGTATAAAAGATG
>NW_026397246.1:0-635 GCF_001194135.2 Octopus bimaculoides | reverse complement strand
TATATATATATATATATATATATATATATATATATATATATACATTCCATGACCCCATATGTTATGTACGCCCTCAGTATACGTGCGACCCTGATGCACTTCTTATCCTTCCTCCACATTACATTGTCATGTAATATTTGAAGACTTATATCTACCTGACTTTCTCTTCAAAGATGGAAGAAATAATTTTTATCAGCTTTCACCTTGGATTTCCCTTGATATTTCATCAATGGAACTGCTAGAGGCTATTATCATTTCCGAAGGATCTTATTAATTCTTCGACCATAAAACTAACAACCAATACTATATGCCTACTTTGAACTCTGCTTAGTTACTCAACGAACTGGTAACTACTAATATTCTTGTTTATGGATATTCTTTATATCTCTCTACCTGAAAATCCTTGCTAAATAATGCCTGTTCCACATGCTTAGCTATTCTATGAACGGCTGTAAAAGACTTTAACAATTTACTATTACTACTTTACTCTATGTTATGAATTATAAATTCAAGGCTCTAAAGTAGAGATTTTCTATCCCTTTTGATCAATGGACCCATTTAATTACTATGCTATTCTGGTGGACCTCAACAGTCATTCAATGTTTAAAAACTAATTTTATAGATACTTGTTTCAA
>NW_026397245.1:0-354 GCF_001194135.2 Octopus bimaculoides | reverse complement strand
CTTCTTCTTCTCCTCCTCCTCTTCCTCCTTCTTCTTCTTCTTCTTGTTTTTGTTTTTGTTGTTATTATATGAAAATTCACAGCTTATTTTGCTAAGTATGATGGAAAGTGTCAGCTGTCCACAGCCAGCAGACTAAGGTGACACTTGTTTAGTGGTCATGCTTCAAAAACTCTGTGAAGAATTCTTGCAGTTCCAAGCAATGCTGATTTTTGTAGGTGTTCTACCTTCACACTTGCACCAATCTTTTGTTAGCCATGCTGGTTGTTGATTGCTGATACTTCCAAGTGCCCCAATTGGTATCACTTCTACTCTCTTCATTGACCACAACCTTCGTATTTCTCACTTCAAATCGTC
>NW_026397243.1:0-305 GCF_001194135.2 Octopus bimaculoides | reverse complement strand
GTGAAGTGCTTGCATATTTATGTGTAAGAGAAAAAAATGGGTGTATCTCTATATGTATGTCTATGCATGAGTAAACTGAATAAATAAAATGCCACAAACGAACCTAGCTTTTAACCTGCTGCAATTATTTATTCTTTTCGAATTTGTTTTGTTTTTTTTTCTTTTCCCTGTTGTTTGTTTTTAATCATTTTACTGTCTGTTTCCCTTCCTCCTCATTTCTTCTTAGTAAAATCGTTGTTGCAATCTGCTGTTTAGAAGCATTTTACTTTATATATATATATATATATATATATATATATACATAC
>NW_026397242.1:0-366 GCF_001194135.2 Octopus bimaculoides | reverse complement strand
ATATATATATATCATATATATATTGTGTGTATGTATATATACGATGGGCTCATTTTCTGTTTACCAAATCCACTCACATGGCTTTGGTCGGCTAGAAGCTACAGCAGAGAACACTTGCCCAAGGGGCCACGCAGTGGGACTGAACCCGTAACCATGTGATTGGCAGCAAGTTTCTTACACGACAGTGACACCTATGCATATGTACATATGCATAAGTATGCATTATATCTATGCATATAATATATACATGTGTATGCCCTACTCTTCGAAACGCCTGTGTTAGAATGGGGGCAGCTAATGAAGGAGATGTTCTCTAAGTGGCCTGTGTGTTTTCTGTACTCGTTTATCATTTTGTCTACGCTTTGT
>NW_026397240.1:0-288 GCF_001194135.2 Octopus bimaculoides | reverse complement strand
AACCTAGCGGTTCGGCAAAAGAGACCGATAGAATAAGTACTAGGCTTACGACTTGGGATCAATTTCTTCGACTAAAGGCGATGCTCCAGCATGGCCGCCGTCAAATGACTGAAACAAGTAAAAGAGTAAAATATGGTTTTTCGTACAGAGTCATTGCCGGTCGGGACAGCAGAGAAGAATCAGACGTGACAGTGACAACAGTACGAAGACGGATGAAAATTATATCTCAACATTTGTGCGTGTGTCCATGGAACCCAAGGCAAGTGGTGAGTACACACACACACACAC
>NW_026397239.1:0-333 GCF_001194135.2 Octopus bimaculoides | reverse complement strand
CTTGTCTGAACATATTCCTTCAAAATCACTTCGGTAGTACGTAATATATCACAAGCAGCTTGATAGAACAGGATTAGCAAAACAGGTGTAGTGGAACAGGAGAGAAAGGGGTACTTGGGCGCAATCTGTCTGGATCACAAGAACGGGTATGCTGTGAAGCCAGCAACAGTTATCTTGAAGTGGGGTAAGCGTGTATCATTAGTGTGGTGCCCCTGCGGGGAAGTGGGGTGTCGTGTGTGTAGTGGTGTCATATGTATAATGTTTTTCCTGCGGGGTGTAGGTATATATAGCTGTCTTTGTTGGTCTGTTTTCTTTCCCCCATGACTTCATCCT
>NW_026397238.1:0-232 GCF_001194135.2 Octopus bimaculoides | reverse complement strand
GTACAATCTACTTGACCGTTTATACAACGGCAAGTGTTGCAAGCATCAACGAAATTTTGACCCTCTCCATATCGTGCATTTTTATAATAACAACCACATCTATCGCTTTTACACTGCACTGTTCCTGTAGTTTGACAGGTGCAATACTTACAGCCATCTTTGAAACTCGCTCCAACCTTGTAGGTTATACCATTATATTGGCATTGACACACCCTATAGGTACATTGCATAC
>NW_026397237.1:0-213 GCF_001194135.2 Octopus bimaculoides | reverse complement strand
ATAATAATAATAATAATAATAATAATAATAATAATAATAATAGTAATCCATTCTCTTATAGGCCTGAAATTTTGGGAGAGGAGTCTAGTCGATTACATCAACTCTGGTGACTGTCTGGTGCTTATTTTATTGACCCCGAAAGGATGAAAGATCCTGCCAGTCTGTCGTCTTAATAATAATAATAATAATAATAATAATAATAATAATAATAAT
>NW_026397236.1:0-228 GCF_001194135.2 Octopus bimaculoides | reverse complement strand
ACATTTATCTCAGCACTATTTGTAGAAATACAAGATTAACTCCCCTTTACAATCCCATTATTTACATAACATTCCTCTCCAATTATTATTGGATTTAAATCATCTTATTATCTTCCAACTTAACACTCTGAATTTTCTTTCTTTTTTTCTTTCCTTCTTTTCTTCCCTTGTCCAATGTACTGTCTGGTAGCGTCCCAATCTCCAACGGCTTTTTCAAATAAATTACGT
>NW_026397235.1:0-455 GCF_001194135.2 Octopus bimaculoides | reverse complement strand
ATGTGTGCATGTATGTATGTATGGATGGATGGATGGATGGATGGATGGATAAATGTAAGTTAATAAGTCTGTATATATGTAGGTAACTATGTACGTACGTGTGTACGTGTATATGTATGTAGGTAAGTTTATAAGTATGTATCTATATGTACATATATGTCAGTATGTATATGTGTGTATATGTATGTATGAATGTGTATATTATGTATATAAGTAAATACGTATGCATGTACGTATGTACCTACATGTATACGCATATATGTAAGGAAGTGTGTGTATATATGTGTGTATGCGCGTATATTTGTATGCATGTATGCATATGTACAAGCATTATGTATATAAGTGTGTGTATGTATGTATGTACATATGTGTGTATATGTATATAAGTATGTGTATGTGTGTATGAGTGTATGTATTTATGCATGTATGTATGTATGTGTGTATATGTGTGTGTG
>NW_026397234.1:0-476 GCF_001194135.2 Octopus bimaculoides | reverse complement strand
TGGAAATTTACGAAATTTTTAAACTTAAGGATAATCCTAGTCTAATTAACGATAGATCTGACCTTAGGGTTCTATGTGTGCATTGTTACTCCCACACCTTTAAATATTTTAAAAAGTAAATATTTTTTAAAAAGTAAATCTTGCTAATTTTTTAATTTAGTTTCTCTCATTTCCCTGACTAATAACTATTTTATTTGAGTTATAACTTTTAATATATACTTAGAATACATTTTAACCTTTCCCAACCCACTGATAGTAGTCCTACATTTTCTCTAGGTTATTCTGAGTCTCTTCTATCTATCACTTTTTCAAAAACCTTAGCTTTAATTCTCTTAATTTAGTCTTGTTTTTCTAACTTTATTCCTCTTCCTTCTTCTCCCCTTTCTTTCTGTTTGGATTTTGGCCATTAATATTATAGTTTTACTCAAATAATACTACCCCACATTAATTTATATCTTATTTTAACTGGATATGTT
>NW_026397233.1:0-418 GCF_001194135.2 Octopus bimaculoides | reverse complement strand
TTACAGGAGTGGCTGTGTGGTAAGTAGCTGGCATACCAACAGCATGGTTCTGGGTTCAGTCCCCACTGCGTAGCACCTTGGGCAAGTGTCTTATACTACAGCTTCGATCCGACCAGAGCCTTGTGAGTAGATTTGACAGATGGAAACTGAAAGAAGCCAGCCTGTCGTGTATATATATATATATATATATATATACGCCACATGTGAATCGTTGCAAAGGCCGCTCAGTGGTTAGACCGCCAAGCTTACGATCGTGAGGTTGTGAGTTCGATTCCCGGACCGGGCTGTGTGTTGTGTTCTTGAGCAAGACACTTTATTTCACGTTGCTCCAGTTAACTCAGTTAACTCACCCTATGACCACACCTGCGCATGCATACATGCATACACAAACATGTGTATATATATATATATATATATA
>NW_026397232.1:0-305 GCF_001194135.2 Octopus bimaculoides | reverse complement strand
ATATATATATATATATATATATATATATATATATGCATACATGAAGGAGTGTATGTATATATGTGCGTATACAAATACACAAACCAATATTGAATAGCCATTATCAGCTCCATCAAATTGTTGTCATAGTCGGCATTATTTTCGTCGCTGCTTTTGTTATTGTTGTTGTTGTTGTTGCTATCGTCTAACTATAACTCTTTGATGTTATGCTGCCATTTCTTTTGGAGATTATTGAATCTTTCTACTTACTCTTTGATACGTTTATTGTTTTGTTTTGTTTTTCCTTTTATAATTTGTTTCCGTGG
>NW_026397231.1:0-753 GCF_001194135.2 Octopus bimaculoides | reverse complement strand
TTTTCGTTCCTGTCTTTTCCTTCCTTTTTTTTTAGGACGTCTACGTGTGAGCTGAAGGACTTGGCTGCTGTCTCTAGCAGACCGAGTGACTGCATGTAAAAGAAGCTTCGTTCGTAAGCAGATTCGTTAGAAATCACTTATCTGTAGTCCCTTTTTCTTGTAAGACGTTTACGTGTGAGCTGAAGAATTTGGCTGCTATCTTTAGCACATTAAATGACTGCGTGTAAAACCTGCCTCGTTCGTAAGCAGACTCGTTAGAAATCAGACGTTTACGTGTGAGCTGAAGAATTTGGCTGCTATCTTTAGCACATCGAATGACTACATATAAAAGCTGCCTCATTCTTAAGCAGACTTGTTACAAATTACTTATCTGCCGTCCCAAGAGCGCCATAAAAAACAATCTTATCGTATCTGACACAACTTGTCAGGTTTATTTACTTGTTCTTTAGCTCTAGAAAATAGATTTGCTTTCCATTTCATAGACGCTGCACATTTTCTGGCTGTACATTTTCTTAAAATTCATATTTCTTCAGAAAGTTCTCGAAAAAAACGATTTTTGTTTCCCAACCGTTGAGTTCATTCATGTTCTTCTATCTGCACCACCACCACAACAACAACCACAAACAAGTAAAAATGTGGTTGTGTGGTAAGAAGCTTGCTTTTCAACCACTTTGGTCTGGGTTCAATCTCACTGCGTGGCACCTTGGGCAAGTGCCTCGGACCAACCAAAGCCCTGTGCGTGGAGTGGATTTG
>NW_026397230.1:0-249 GCF_001194135.2 Octopus bimaculoides | reverse complement strand
GTGTGTGTGTGTGTGTGTGTGTGCGTGTGTGTTTGAGTGTGAGTGTGTGCCGATGTGTTTGTATGTATGTATATATGTATGTATATATGTATGTATGTATGCATATATGTATATATGTACGTATCATTATTCAGTTTATTTCAAGATTTCTTGCCAATAGAGAAAAAAACCGGTTTCCAAACTAGATCGAAGTCTCCTTCATTTATCTATCTATTTATCTATCTATCTATCTATCTATCTATCTATCTA
>NW_026397229.1:0-280 GCF_001194135.2 Octopus bimaculoides | reverse complement strand
TAGATAGATAGATAGACAACCAAAGAGACAAATATAGATATATTCTGAAATACAACAAACGTATTTTTGTGAAAAGTGTGACAAAATGGTCGATAAATTTGAATATTTGAATATATTGAATCGAATTATATCGAAATCTAAAACTTTAATACAATATAAGCAGACGAAGTGAAGCATACTAACAAAATATAGAATGTGTGTGTGTGTGTGTGTGTTTGTGTGTGTGTGCGTGTAAGTGTGTGTGTGTCCATATGCATACATAATACATATATATATATAT
>NW_026397228.1:418-529 GCF_001194135.2 Octopus bimaculoides | reverse complement strand
ATGGCATTTGTATGTTGTGCTCGTGCCGATGTGCGAGTTTCCAGGTGATGCACTGGGCTTTGGGATTTTGTTGTGCTAATATTTCCATCCAACTCGGCGGTCAGTACCTCA
>NW_026397228.1:0-125 GCF_001194135.2 Octopus bimaculoides | reverse complement strand
CGGAAATGCGATGCAATGGGCATGGTGTGAGTTCCTGGTGGCATAGACTTTTGAGGCGTTTGGGTCTGGCGACAGGGCTGAAGCTATTGGGGTCGAAGGCTTTGCCGGGGGGTGTCAAATGGAAG
>NW_026397227.1:0-425 GCF_001194135.2 Octopus bimaculoides | reverse complement strand
TTCTTTATATGTGATTAAATGTTCGAGATGTGATATATAAGTTGGATGACTTTAAATTTGTTGTTTGTTCTACAACCAAAGTTTGTTATACTCATCTCATTTACTCGAGTACTTCTCTTGCAGTCCTATTAACCCTCTTGTTCCTAATAAGAAACAATCACTATTACTATTGATATATATATATATATATATATTCTTTTACTCTTTTACTTGTTTCAGTCATTTGACTGTGGCCATGCTGGAACACCGCCTTTTAGTCGAACAAATCGACCTCAAGACTTATTCTTTTTAAGCCTAGTACTTATTCTATCGGTCTCTTTGGCCTGACCGCTAAGTTACAGGGACATAAACACACCACTATCAGTTGTCAAGCGGTGCTGGGGAGACAAACACAGACACACAAACATATACACACACATACATAT
>NW_026397226.1:0-243 GCF_001194135.2 Octopus bimaculoides | reverse complement strand
CATGACCTTTCAGGTGGTGCCCAGTTAGAATTTTCTTCAGGTGGAGTAGCTCATCCTGCTCAAAAGGTCCCTGAATAAGGGTTATGTTTTCAAAGGTGAATTATCCAAACCTCAAAGAATTCCTCTAAACATATGGCTATGATGCTCCTCCACTACTTCTGCTCATGATCAGAGATGTACATATCGTCAGTCCCTAAGAGACATACTCAACTGGTTAAGGTCAAGCAACTGACAAGCAAATCT
>NW_026397225.1:143-291 GCF_001194135.2 Octopus bimaculoides | reverse complement strand
TAAATACATATACACAAATACACACATACATACATGCATATAGATACACACATATATATATATACATATATATATATATATGTGTGTATTTGTATATATATACATATATACACACACACATATATATGCACTCATACGTCCACATTTA
>NW_026397225.1:0-111 GCF_001194135.2 Octopus bimaculoides | reverse complement strand
AATATACACATATGTGTGCATGTCCCCATATACACATATGTATCCATTTAGATATGCACATGTGTAAATAGAAATAGACTCATACACATACACATAGCTATACATCTACGC
>NW_026397224.1:0-200 GCF_001194135.2 Octopus bimaculoides | reverse complement strand
GATGATGATGATAGCGATGATGATAGCGATGATGGTGGTGACGATGCTGATGATGATGATCATGCTGATGATCAAGATCATGATGATAAAATAACTGTTGAAATTACTGGCGTGTCTAATGCCTAAAATATTTTAATGTTACTGGTCTTTCCATTCTGTAATCGGCCTTATTAGATAAAAGTCTTTTCAGTGTTCATTTT
>NW_026397223.1:0-388 GCF_001194135.2 Octopus bimaculoides | reverse complement strand
ATATATATATATAAAAATTTTTCTATAAGTAAAAGCACAATAAATAAGTATAATATAATGCAAAGTAAATATCACAAGATAATGATAATAAAATGACTACATGTGTTTCATATATACATACACACACACATCTGTATATATTGTGTATATTTGTCACAGGATCAACTAGTCACTGTTGAGGATGATTGATGGACACGCATGGTGATTTTATTTAAAGTAAAGAGACACGCACCATCAACCTCACTCTTTTTACTCTTTGTGACAGAGAAGCATACTTCTTGCCATTAAACTATGCCTGTCCCCCCCACCTCTTCCCTTCCCTCTCTCTCACCTTATTGTCAATATTCTTCAATATATATATATATATATATATATATATATATATATA
>NW_026397222.1:0-480 GCF_001194135.2 Octopus bimaculoides | reverse complement strand
GTATATGTGTGTGTATGTGGGTTTAATAACGTACCGTATATGGTATGTCTGTACTTTTGTATGCAGTTTAAATTAAGGAAATAGAAGCACTTGTACAGAGAGACAAAGAATTTTATATTTTACCTGCCAACCTTGCAACTACTGCGATAATTATTAATCGGTAATGAAACAGTAAATGTGTATTGTTTTAAAGGAAATGAAAATAAAATTTCGTATTGACACTTCACGCATGTCAGTCGTCAGGAATGTATGCGTAGATCTGTGAGTGTTTAATAACGTACCGTAATAATATGTCTGTATTTTCGTATGCAGTGTAAATTAATCCCCCAAAAATTACAGTATCGAAATGTGATTGTTTCAGTTTTGATACTTAAATAGTGGAGGACATATTATGTTGCTGTGGGCTCAAACTACACAAGAAGTTTAAAAATTTTTGACTAAAACACAACCTGGACCCTAAGTAAGGCATGTGTAAAATTT
>NW_026397221.1:0-406 GCF_001194135.2 Octopus bimaculoides | reverse complement strand
ATATATATATATATATATATATATATATATCTACATATATATACGAGGTCTGATCAATAAGTATCCAGGCTGTTGCCATAGTAACGAAGCTAAAGCACGCAGAGTGAAGCCACTTGGCACAGATTGACCTTGAACTCTGCTGTGTATGTGCACTGAGTTTTAACATTCTAGCTCGCTTCTGCTGTTTATAGCAGTGCTTGGAATGAAAGTGTGTAGCGTGTGATCGTCGCATTGACCAGGACAGAGAAAATTGTCATGACGATACCTACTCAGAGGTCTACACGAAGATGCAGAAAATGTATGGAGAGGAGTGTAGGAGGCGCACACAAGTGTATGAGTGGTTCAGATGTTTCCAAGATGGCCGAAAAATGTCGATATTAGCGAACGCTCTGGGAGACCCGCAACC
>NW_026397220.1:0-217 GCF_001194135.2 Octopus bimaculoides | reverse complement strand
GCATGTATATATACATATATATATGTAGGTATGTACATATATGTATATATACATATATTTATATATTATTTATATTATATATGTATATAAATTTGCTCGAAGCGTAATGATGCTGTTGATACCATCAATTTTAAACATTTTCAGATAATATCAACAGTAGTCACATCTGTATGTATATATGTATGTATTATGTATGTATGTATGTATGTATATATGT
>NW_026397219.1:0-250 GCF_001194135.2 Octopus bimaculoides | reverse complement strand
TACTCCAGTGTCACTTTGATGGCATGCACTGCTCTTTCATAATAATAATAATAATGATTCTAATGTTTCTTCAAGGAAGTTCAACGGCTTTATCCATCAGTTCCTAATATCGGACGAGTGGCTGCTGAGGATTTCAAAATTGGTGAGTATACTACTAATATCTCAACAGCTTAGTTCAACACTGCGATGGCTTATGCATGATTATTAGACATGTTAAAAATAATAACCAAATCTGTCACAAATGACACTT
>NW_026397218.1:0-566 GCF_001194135.2 Octopus bimaculoides | reverse complement strand
AATCCTGAAGAAGTTATTACTAACTTGAAAGATTAAAGAGACACTCCATTTTTCCCCCGGAACTCTCCACATTCTACAACGGAATGTTCTATCCCCAGGATGACCTTTGCACTGGCAAAGTGTTGAAGACAAAACTCATCATTTCGCCATCTGCATTTCGTTTACCATAATGACATTAGCGGCAGAAAGATGCTTTATAGATAGATGTATCGCCGCCACCATCTGCGCATGCGCGCATGCTGTGCCTTCAACGATTGGTAGTACTTAACATCAATTTTTCATTTATCATATCCGTTGTTATTCCGCCCCAAGACGGACCTGGCCGAGTAGACCTATGATCAAAGGCCTTGCAACTTTGACCGTTTCACCTTTTACTTTGGCATAGTTCACCCACGACTACATTATCTTAATGTGTCAGTGTGATTTGAGGATGGTTTTTCAGGTGTGATGTAAGGGGAATTTATTTCGCTGCTGTTTCTAGCAATCCGCTTAGCCATGATCGACTTTCAATCCTCAATCGGAATTGCTTTTTTGTTTGTTTGTTTGTTTGTGTGTGTGTGTGTGTG
>NW_026397217.1:0-328 GCF_001194135.2 Octopus bimaculoides | reverse complement strand
ATTGTTACATTTTATTATTACTATTATTATCATCATCACTGTTGTTAATATTATCATTAAAAAAGATCTACTATTATTATTATTGTTTCTGTTGTTGTTGTAGTTAGATGATTACATGCTGAGATTTTTGTGACAAGGTAAACCTATTTACGTGTTTCCTGTGAGGTCTTTTGATAAATGTCAAACAATCTTCTCTTAGATATTTCTTCCGTTTTCATATAAATTTTTATTAAATCAACCAGCAATGGTGTAATATTGAGGTTCATTAATATATATGCCACAGAAAAAAAAATATTCTGTGAATGTTCTTGTGTGTATGTGTGAAGAG
>NW_026397216.1:1071-2003 GCF_001194135.2 Octopus bimaculoides | reverse complement strand
CACTTTAAAAAGACAATCTATTCATGCATAAACGAAATGCAAAATATATTGAAATATATAAAATAAATATTAATCTTTAATAATAGTTGTTCTGGAAGTTCAAATATATATCTCCTTTTGTAAGAAATCATTTTGTTCGCAATTGGAACTTGTAGAATATTTCACTAAAAATTTCTTTCTTTCATTAAAAATAAAGTTCTGAAACCATTTTCTTTTTGATTTTGAAAGAGATTTAGCTGTATGAAATTTCTTCACTTTTTCTCTGTGTATAATATATATACATATATATAATTATATTATATTTTGCACTTATTTTTCAGGGAATTTTATTACATCCAGATGGAGAAATATGCAAAGCAGGCAATATCGGAAGGATACAAGAATTCAGAAGATTTGGTTGTTACAACAGATTCAGAACTTTACCGTGTTCTCAACCTTCATTATAACCGTAATAATCAAATTGAAGTAAGTTCTTTTCATTAATTAATTAATTAACTTTTTGTCTAATTTTCTGTGTTTCATTATAACAACAGTAATAATAATAATAATAATAATAATAATAAAAAAATGCTTTCTAATTGATGTATCAATACCAGCAGATGACAACGTTTCCCTAAAAGAAATGGAAAAACTTTCAAAATACAAATACCTGGAAATAGAAGTAACTCAAATGTGGAATCTAAAAACAGAAACAATTTCTATCATAGTAGGTGCCTTAGGTATAATAAAAAAATATTCAGACAAATACATAACAAAAACACCAGGACTTACAAATATATATACCATACAGAAAATTGCACCACTGGGCACTGCACACATCCTATGCAAAACACTTTCAATACAGTAACCATAAGAGCATCACAGCAAACCACAGCACATACCCAAGGCACACGGAGCTGCACTCGGTAGTGAAGTGAAAGCACGTTATAAAA
>NW_026397215.1:0-230 GCF_001194135.2 Octopus bimaculoides | reverse complement strand
ATATATCTTTTACTTGTTTCAGTCATTAGACTGTGGCCATGCTGGGGCACACCTTCAAGAACTTTTAGTCAAATGAATCAACCCCAGTACTTATGTTTTTGAAACCTGGTACTTATTTTACGTGTCTTTTCTGCTGAACTGCTAGGTTATGGGAACGCAAACACACCAGCACTGGTTGACAAGCACTGATGAGGGACAAACACAAGCTAAAACACACAAACATATATATA
>NW_026397214.1:0-475 GCF_001194135.2 Octopus bimaculoides | reverse complement strand
CTATCTGTCTGTCTGTCTGTCTGTCTGTCTGTTTATCTATCTGTCTATCTGTCTGCCTGTCTGTCTAGTTTAATTCATGTATTTTATGCAAAATATGCATGTCACCAATAGTCTGGACCACAGCTCGCAAGAGAACGCCAGATACTGCAAAATGTCACGTGGTTAGCCGGATATAGTTACATGTTACATCTACACACAACTTCATAAAAGAATACATAAAAATGTAAGCAAATAAATCTGCTTTCAATGAGCGACAAAATTTCAAAGAACATTTCACCATCTGTACATGTCGTGTGTAGGCAGTGGAGCCAAAGAGGGCCGCATATTTTTTTTTTAAACTGTACACAGGTCCGTTGACGTATATATACATCAAGTGGCCACTTGAAAATCATTTTCTAATCATGTGTGTTCTTCAATTAAATACTACACTTAAATAATGCTAATGATGTTTATGCATGTGTATGTATGAATATAT
>NW_026397212.1:2217-3427 GCF_001194135.2 Octopus bimaculoides | reverse complement strand
AAAGGAGTTAGCTGCGGTACAGTAATATACGGTGCCACTGTTCGAAAATTAGGCCATTTTTTCTGGAACGTTGATTACAACATGGACAAAAAGCAAATTCGCACAATTTTCTTATTCCAGTTCAAGCCAGGCCGAAAAGCTGCTGAAACAGCTCGTGATAACAAAGATGCGTTTGGCCCGGGAATTACTAATGAAGGGACAGAACAATGGTAGCTCAAGAAATTTTGTAGCGGTGATGAGAGTCTTGAAGATGATAAGCGTAGTGGTCGGCCATCTTATGTTAACAACGAACAGCTAACAGCCTTTGTCAAAACCAATCCACGCACGACTGTTCGGGAACTAGCTTCTGAATTAGTCGTAACGTATACGATAATTTCCAACCACTTCAAAAAGATTGGAAAAACAAAAATACTTCAGAAATGGTTGCCGCACGAAATGTGTTTCTCGACCGGATTGTGACTTGCGATGAAAAGTGGATTCTTTAGGACAACCGGCGATGCTCAACTCAGTGGTTGGACGCCGACGAAGCTCCATGGCACTTCACGATGCCAAAGTTACACCTCAAGAAGGTCATGGTGACTGTTCGGTGGTCTACGGTCGGTCTCATCCATCACAGCCTTTTGCATCCAGACGAGTCCATTACGGCGGGGAAGTACTGTCAGCAAATGGATGAAATGCATAAGGAACTCCGGCAACAATAGCCAGCATCATTTAATAGAAAAGGACACATTCTCCTTCCCGACAACGCTTGGCTATACGTTGCACAACTGACCCTGCATTAGTTGAACGAATTAGGCTACGAAACTTTGTCTCATCCGCCATACTCACCAAACCTCTCGCCTACCGACTATCACTTCTTCAAGCATCTACATAACTTCCTGCGTGAGAAATGCTTCAAAAACCAAGACGACTTCGTTGCCACCAGAACGCAGGAATTTTACGCTACTGGCATAAATAAACTTGTTTCGCGTTGGCAAAAGTGTGTTGATTCTGATGGTGTTTCTTTCGATTAATTAAGTTTTAATTCAGCCGATAAATGTGCATCTGAATTTAAAGGTTAAAAACCGCAAGAACTTTCTTGACAACCTCATAGTACAAAATATGTTCAACCATTTCATAAAACAATATTTCCATATAAGTCATTTATTTACACACACTCGTGCGCGTATGCATATATATATATGCATATATATATATATATGTATATATA
>NW_026397212.1:1621-1957 GCF_001194135.2 Octopus bimaculoides | reverse complement strand
ATATATATATATATATATATATATATATATATATATACATACATATATACATACATGCATACATACATATACGCAAGATATTGACATAAAGTGCATCACTTAATGACAATCGCACATGACATATGCAATAAGTTTGTTCCAGAGAGAATACCTAATTAACAGAAAATTATAATTCCCAGGGATGGCAGAATTCTAATGAGACGCTGAGCAAAAGTTTCAAACCGATTCAATGGGCCACTAAATGATAACAAACGATTCTATCTCAAACGTACATTGCTTGAGATCGAAATGTGTGTGTGTGTGTGTGTGTGTGTGTGTGTGTGTGTGTGTGTGTGT
>NW_026397212.1:0-896 GCF_001194135.2 Octopus bimaculoides | reverse complement strand
AAACATAATGATTTTATATATTAAGCACGTTTCTGGCAACTGGTACACACAAAAAAATGATGATTTGTAGAGATCGTATCTGTCGTTAAGCGACCATAATATATGAGGTTGTCAAGAAACTTCTTGCGAATTTTTAATTTCAGTTTTCAATGATATATTTTCAAATTAATTTTCGTTAAATTACTTTGACTTTATATTAGATTTTCAGTCCCGTTTTTCGCATTATCTAATCGTGTTACTTTTCTTCTTGGCCCGGGAACCACTAATGAACGTACAGCACAATGGTGGGTCAAATATTTCGTAGCGGTGAGGATATTCTTGAAGATGATAAGCGTAGTGGTCGGCCATCTGATGTTCACAACGATCAACTAAGAGACTTAGTCGAAGCCAATCCAGGCTCAACTGTTCGAGGACTTGCTTCTGAATTAGAGGTACCATATACAACAATATCCAACCACTTGAAAGAGATTGGGAAAACAAAACTACTTGAGAAATTGGTGCCGCACGAATTGAACGAAAACCGAAGAAAAAAAGGCCACTTTGAAGTGTCGTCTTCCCTCCTTTCACGCAACAAGAACTATACGTTTCTCGACCGGAATGTGACTTGCGATGAAAAGTGGATTCTTTACGACAACCGGGGACGCTCAGTTCAGTGGTTGGACGCCGACGAAACTCCACGGCACTTCCCGAAACCAAAGTTGCACCAAAAGAAGGTCATGGTGACTGTTTCCTGGTCTGCAGTCGGTCTCATCCATTACAGCTTCTGGGATCCAGATGAAACCATTACAACGAAGAAGTACTGTCAGCAAATGGATGAAATTCATAAGGAACTCCGACAACAACAGTCAGCATTGTTCAATAGAAAAGGACCATTCTTCTCCACGACCACGCTCTGC
>NW_026397211.1:0-257 GCF_001194135.2 Octopus bimaculoides | reverse complement strand
CCTGTTTGTTGTTTATACACCTGTCTTCGTCTTTAGTTTTTCTGTAAATTTCAACTATGTATATATATGTGTGTGTGTGTGTATGTATGTATAACTATACATAAACATACATCGTTCGGAACAATGAGAAACACACACAGTTTGCGTGTTTCTTAATAGCAAGATTACGCTATCAACTTCTCTTTTTTCACACAAATATCTTTCAACACTTGCTTTCACTCGAAGAACATCGGGAAAAGAGTACAAAAGAATAAATA
>NW_026397210.1:0-214 GCF_001194135.2 Octopus bimaculoides | reverse complement strand
TGGTGAAATTTGATCTTTGGTTGTTGAGTCTTATGGAAGCAATGACAAGTGATCAAGGCTTCTGGTGATTAGCTGTGCTTGAAAAACACATCAAGTTAATTGAATTGTGATTGTTGTCAGTGCTGGTGACATGTAAAAGACACTTGTGCCAGTGACACATAAAAGGCACCTGTGCTGGAGACATGTTAAGGGCACCTGTACCAGTGACGCATAA
>NW_026397209.1:0-420 GCF_001194135.2 Octopus bimaculoides | reverse complement strand
GCTTTGAAATATGAGGAGAAGTCGTTTTTACTTTCAGGACAAATGTTATGAGATAAACTCATTGATGCCGGGTTGAAAATCGTAACGGAAAATTTTCCAGAAATTCCAATACAACCAACCATTTTTTCTCACACGGAATTTCTAACATACAATCCAAACCGCACACTGTTTATTCATCACACCAGGAACAATCATTTTGTTTTATCAACAAATTTTTTCGGAGATGTTTATATTTATGACAGTTTGAATTTACCAGTTTCGCAGGAACTAATGGCACAAATAACAACCTTGTATTCACCACAAACAAACATTATTCCTACAATTCAACAAGTTCATATCATTAATCCCCAAGTCGGCGCATATGATTGTAGCCTTTTTGCCCTAGCGTATGCATTTGAACTGGTCATTGGAAACGCTCCA
>NW_026397208.1:0-335 GCF_001194135.2 Octopus bimaculoides | reverse complement strand
TATATATATATGTATATATATGTATATATATGTGTACATATGTGTGTGTATGTATAATTATATGTATACATTTGTAGACATGAATACATATATATATATATGTGTGTGTGTATACAAACATATACATACATGTATATATGAATATATGCGTATACATGTATATGTATAGAAATTACTTTGCACGTATATCTATTTATCTTTCTTTACATCTATCTATATGCATATATACATAAACATGTACATACATATATATTTACACACACACATGCACGCACACACGCACACACACACGCACATACACACGCACACACATACACACAATACATATTTGAACA
>NW_026397207.1:0-300 GCF_001194135.2 Octopus bimaculoides | reverse complement strand
TACATGGGGATGAGGACATCCAATGTAAAAATAACAAAGGTCCCACCTCAGATTGACCCAATGTGGTTGATGGCGGCGGTCTTAGCAAAGAAAGTAGATGAGGTAAATATACTTCAAGCTATCGTCACCGAAAAACCATATTGGATAGGCCACACGGTCCACTTATTAATTCAAGGAGAACAGGCTGTAATTGAACAACTTCCAGAAAAAATAGATGTTGGGGAAGAGTTGCTCCTCAACGTTTTTGTCAAGGGTCGAAAGCCCCGGTGTTTTTTGTGCGGCAAATTAGGCCACATTCGA
>NW_026397206.1:0-573 GCF_001194135.2 Octopus bimaculoides | reverse complement strand
AGCCCTGGGCCGATCAAAGCCTTGTGAGTGGATTTGATAGACGGAAACAACCACAACTGCAACAACAACAACAACAACAGCAGCGATGATGATAATAATAATGGTCTTTAATTTTTTAATGAATAATAATAGCAATGTCTCCTTTTAACAGTGTTGTCGAGTGAAGGGTACAGCAATTTGTGTGGGGTTCTACAATGATAACAACAACAGCAACAGTAAGGAACAATATCAACAGCTAACAAACGTCACCTGGTGGCGGTTGGACCAGAAATTTCTTTGATACTAACTACCCCAGCCTCTCTACTTTCTCCACAGTCCACTACTAACACCGTTGCCACAACCACCACCACTGGCATCAGCACCACCACCACCACCACCACCACCACCACCAACGACAACTACTATTACAACAACAAAGACATGAAGAACAACAGCAACAGTCACTGCGCAAAAACTCAAATAACCGCGTTATCACCGAGGGGTAAAGCTCGTCTCTCACTCTGAAGAACATTCACAATACACCACCACCACCACCACCACCACCACCATCGCCAGTACCACCAGCACAACTGT
>NW_026397205.1:0-209 GCF_001194135.2 Octopus bimaculoides | reverse complement strand
TTCCTAGGGCTAAATAGCAGTAGTATGATTCCCTTATTGGGACTGTCACAATATGTTGACAGTATACAACTGCTATATATATATATGGGTGGGTATATATATGTGTGTCCTCCTCATGTATAATAACAATAATAATTGACTCATTGGTGTGCATATATAGACATTTGTGTATGTACATTTAAATGTACATATATGTATTTATGTATTTA
>NW_026397204.1:0-937 GCF_001194135.2 Octopus bimaculoides | reverse complement strand
TATATATATATATATACGCAGATATGTGTGTATGTGTGAAAAACGAAAAAGAACAACAATAAAGATAACGATAGCAATAACAGGAAAATTCCATCAATATCTGTGTCGTGTTGAAAGCGGTTCTGACTGATTCTCAATTTGTTAATTCTACTAAAATTCTTTATCTTATCGCTTTTCGGGAGAATGTATTCCCTTTCCAGATAGAACACACATCGCTCTATTTCTATTCTTTCTATACTTTCTCACCCTCTCTCGCTCTCTCTCTTTCTCTATTCTCTCTCTCTCTTTCTCTATTCTCTCTCTTTCTCTATTCTCTCTCTTTTCTCTCTCCCTCTCTCTCTGGTTGTGTCTTTCTCACACTTCTCTATCGCCACACACACACACACGCTCTCTCTCTCTCTCTTCCCTCTTGTTTCTCTCTTTCTGCATTCTCTCTGTCAGAACTATCTCTCTCGCTTCTCCCTCTCTACTCTCCTTCTTGCTTCTCTCTCACTACCATCACTCTCGTTTCACTCTCTCTCTTTCTCTATTCTCTCTCTCTCTCTCTCTCAACTATATCTCTCTTTTCTCTCCACTCTCTCTCTCATTACCTTCTCCTTCGCTTCTCTCACTCTCTTTCTCTATTCTCTCTCACTACTTTCTTTCTTGCTTCTCTCTTTCCCTATTCACTCTCTCTCCTATCTCTCCCGCCCCCTCGTTCTCTCTCCCTCTCTCTTTTTCTCTCTCTATTCTCTCACGTTTCTCTCTGTCTCTATTCTCTCTCACTTTTTTCTCTCTTCTTTCTAAGTTTCTCTATTTCTCTCTGTACTCTCTCTTCTCTCTCTCTCTCCCCTCTCTCACTACTTTCTCTCTTATATCCCTCTTTCTCAATTCTCTTTTCCCTATAATCTCTCTCACTTCTCTCTCTCTCTCTCTCTCTCTCTCTCTCTCTCTCTCT
>NW_026397203.1:0-560 GCF_001194135.2 Octopus bimaculoides | reverse complement strand
AAACGAACGAACGAACAAACGAAGGTACGTTTGTACGTACGTTCATAGGTGAGAATGAAGGAATGAACGAACGTAAGTACCAACGAACGTACGTACGTAGGAACGAACGTGCGTAGGTATGTACGAACGAACGACCAAACGATCAAAGGAACGAACGAAAGAACGAACGTACGTACGTAAGAACGAAAGACCGTACGTACATACGAACGAACAAACGAATGAACAAAGAAACGAAATGAATAAACGAGCGAACGTACTAACGAACGAACGAATGAAAGAACGTAAGTACGTAATTACGTAAGTACGAACGACCGTACGTAAGTACGTCCGAACGAACGAACGAGCGAAAGAAAGAACGAAAGAACGAACGTACATACGTAAGAACGAATGAACTAACAAACGAACGTACACACGAAGGAACGAATTAGCGAAAGAACGTGTATACGAAAGAACGTGTATACGTACGAAGAAACGAACGAACGAGCAAACGACACAACGAACAAACGAATTGTATGTTTGTACGTACGTTCATACATAAGAATGAAGGAGAGAACGAGCGT
>NW_026397202.1:0-349 GCF_001194135.2 Octopus bimaculoides | reverse complement strand
CACACATATATATGTATGTATGTATGTATGTATGTGTGTATGTATGTATAAATATATGTATACACACGCAAGAAGAGTATAATCTGAAACTAAACGTGTGAGAGTATACAATCTACTGGCTCAGAGTTTGAACTTGCAACGTATTAACCGAATGAGTACACAGATAGATAGATAGATAGATAGAAAGATAGTCACGTCAGAATAATAGTAGACTTACTTGCAAAATAGGACGTGTGCGTTCAATAATGTAATAATACAAAGAATATATCTATCTGTCTATCTATCTATCTATCTATCTTTGTATCTATTTATCTATCTGTCTTCCTCCATCTTTCTATCTATACCTCTG
>NW_026397201.1:0-458 GCF_001194135.2 Octopus bimaculoides | reverse complement strand
TATATATATACATATATATATATATATATATACATACGTATGTATATATGCATATATATACGCATATATATATGTATATATACATATATATACGCATATATATCTATATATACATATATATAAATATATATATGCATACATGTGTATGTATATATATATATATATATATATATATATATATATATATATATATATATATATATATATATATATATATATATATATACATATGTATATATACATGCATATATATGAATATATATATGTATGTATACTATATAGTATATACTATATATCTATTTATCTACAAATGTATACGCACACACATATATGAATATATATATATATACATACATATGTATATATGCATATATGCATATATATACGCATATATATATGTATATATACATATATACGCATATATATCTATATATACATATATATAAATATATATATGC
>NW_026397200.1:0-665 GCF_001194135.2 Octopus bimaculoides | reverse complement strand
TGTGACTGCAAAGACCTGGCTAATAAAGTGAGTTTGACATAACCAGCTCCAGCCCATTCAAAAGTACCTTGGATCATAGGGCGACCTGTTGTGCTTGAGGAGACCTTTTGAGTCAAGTACATCAACATCAAAATGAAAATCAAATGGAAATAGTAGTTGTGATACCCGTGCCTGTGGCACATAAAAAACACCATCTGAACATGGCCGATGCCAGCGCCACCTTGACTGGCCTCCGTGCCGGTAGCATGTAAAAAGCACCAACTGATCGTGGCCATTGCCAGTCTCCTCTGGCCCCTGTGCCAGTGGCGTGTAAAAAGCACCCACTACACTCACGGAGTAGTTGAGTGTTAGGAAGGGCATCCAGGTGTAGGAACACTACCTGATCAGACTGGAGCCTAGTGCAGCCTCCTGGCTTCTCAGACTCCAGTCAAACCGTCCAACCCATGCTAGCATGGAAAACGGATGATGACGATGATGATGATGATGGTATATGAAGTACTAGCATTGCTAGAAATAAGAGTAAAAATATATTTAAATAAGGCACCATTTCATGGAAAATACAAGCTGCAAAAATCAACGGATGAGCAAAATTTAACTTACCATTGCATTTGGAAGTTGCAAATGAGGATCACAGTTATCCCTGTATCACAGGACTTTGAGCTTTG
>NW_026397199.1:0-295 GCF_001194135.2 Octopus bimaculoides | reverse complement strand
GAAAACTATGAATTTTCCAAATTATACGATGGATTGGATTTACAAATTCTCAAAGGATAGTATATATTTTTAATATTTTTAGTATTCTTAATATTTTTTAATATTTTAATTAACATATTTTATTATGTATACTATTCGTTTTCACATATATAATAATAACTTTATACATCTCTGAAGAGTGGAATTATTGCCAATATGCTTGTCTATATTAGATAACATTATAAAGGCAATAATATCCGTGAAATGATCGTAAGATGCATTTTAGACTTTCATAATATTTTAATTGAATTATATT
>NW_026397198.1:0-245 GCF_001194135.2 Octopus bimaculoides | reverse complement strand
GTGTCCATTTTATCTAGAACCTGCTGTTATTGTATTAATCACTGATCGAGGTCGGCTAACTTCTCCAAATAGTGTTCAACTTGAGGTAAAGCATTATTTATTACTTAACTTTTTATTAGCATTTAATTTAAACTAGGTGCCATATGTGTTTTAATTTAATTCTAAATTAATTAAAAATGGTTTTGTGAGAAAAAGAACTATAACTTATTTTTGTTTCTTGATGTACTAAAGTGCCATTTTGAACA
>NW_026397197.1:0-1115 GCF_001194135.2 Octopus bimaculoides | reverse complement strand
ACCCTCCACGAAAATAGTTTAATTTGTGTTCATGGGAAGAACCATTTCAATGATGCGTACTGCTTTAATTCTTCGAAACGCTGGTGTTTTAATGGTGGCAGCTGATGAAGGAGATGTTTCTATGTGGCTTGCTTGTTTGTTGTACCTTGTTTATCATTTTGTCCATGTTCTTTTGCCACGTCAGATGAAGGTATGTACATACATGTACATATATATGCATATACTCATATATTGTTTATATATATATATATGGATATCTATATATATATATATATATATACATATATATATTGTGGCACGTAAAATACACCATTTTGAGCGTAGATGTATGTTTGTATATGTGCATATATATATATGTATATACATGTATAAATGTAGGTGCATATGTAGGTGTATATGCATATATACATGCATGTGTGTGTGCGTGTATACGTATGTATGAGTGTGCAGGTGTGGATACTTGCATGTTTGTACATATACAGGAAAGTAGGTATGGATACAGGCACGTATGTATAGGCGAGCGCGTGTGTGTACATATGTGCATGTGGAGGTTTCTGTATGTGTGTGTGGGGTGTATGTGGATATGTACACATGGGTATCCGCATACGTATGTGCGCTCGTGTTTGTAAATAGTTACCCCATCATTTCGTTTTTGTCTTGCTACTAAATGTTTTATGTTCTCCCTGATGAGAAACAAGTGATAATTCCAGCTACCCTTTCTTTTTTTGTGAAATGGCCCTCATTTGCTTGGAACTTTCATCGACATGCGTTTTACTCCATTTGTTGTTATTATGCATATACTCATATATTATTTGTATTTTATTGAAGGAATCCCCAGTCTTCCTATCAAGTTCACAGGTGCTTTTAACTCAGTCAGACCCATTAAACTTCACTTTTTCCCACCCACCCCTTTTTCCGGGATAACACTTAACCCCTCCCCTTTTCATCTCCTAATTACGTGGTTACCCTGTTGTCCACTTCTATCTGACAATGACACGTCAACAGCTGATTTTAAAGGAAGGAGATAATTTGACTTCACTCACTATTTCAGAAGAGGTACGCATGCGCATTGCCTAAGTACTAAATAATGAAATGGTTCAGTGTTTTTAATTCTG
>NW_026397196.1:0-202 GCF_001194135.2 Octopus bimaculoides | reverse complement strand
TATATAGGATTTCGTCTGAAATAACAGTCGGCGTTAGTGTGACGTAAACAGGTGTGTTAGCGTGTGTGTGTGTGTGTGTGTGTATCTTGTGTTTTCTTGTGCTTAGTTACTGGAAGAGCCTGGTGAGTTTTCTGCTTGCATTTGTGTAAGGAAAAGTACGTGTGGGTGTATATATATATATATATATATATATATATATATA
>NW_026397195.1:0-474 GCF_001194135.2 Octopus bimaculoides | reverse complement strand
ATGTATGTATGTACATACATATATGTATGTATGATCTATGTATGTGTGTATATGTACGTATGTATGTATGTGTGTATGTATGTACGTATGTGTGTATGTATGTACGTATGTATGGTTGATGTATGTACATATGTACTATGTACGTACGTACGTATGTATGTATATACACATATGTGCATATATACTCACTAGCGTAGCTAGGGGGCGATAGGGGCTCTCCGACCCGGGCGGCACATACACTCTAGCTACGCTAGCGTATATACACATATGCATACTTATATGTATACATATGTACGCACGCTGAATCACACACATACACATTTAGACTTACATACAACATAGAAATCTTAGAAGGTCAATGTAGCCGCATGCATACACAGAAGAGTTTTGTAAAACATAAGCATCTACAGAATACATGTATATTTGTATTATATAACATACTGGCTCATGGAAATACATACATACATACATACA
>NW_026397194.1:0-293 GCF_001194135.2 Octopus bimaculoides | reverse complement strand
ATATATATATATATATATATATATAAACAAACATATATATGTACACACTCACGCATGTATATATAGACATACACATTCACACGCATACATGCATGCACACTCCCACGCACATACACACATATCTATATGTGCGTGCCTGTCAGATATTTCATGTAATGTTGCTTTATAACAAGAACGACAAAACACACACACATATACGCACACATACTCACCATCGCACGCACAGGTGCGCGACAAAACACAAACACCATTTCACTTATATTTTTAGGTGTGTGCGTCTGTCTATATATGTG
>NW_026397192.1:0-218 GCF_001194135.2 Octopus bimaculoides | reverse complement strand
ATATATATATATATATACATATATATACACACACATACACACATTTGTATGTATGTGTGTATATATGTGTATGTTTCTCAATTTCATTCCCTCCCACCCACACTACTTGCTTTCTTTTATCTCCACTGACATTTTAACACATTCATTCATTCATTCATTCATTCATTCTTCTCAGCCCTTCTTTCTCATTCGCTAATTTCACTCGTTTCTCCCCCCCC
>NW_026397191.1:0-446 GCF_001194135.2 Octopus bimaculoides | reverse complement strand
AAACACAAAGACACATACATGCATACATACATATGCATCATACATGCATGCATGCATACATACATATATACATAAATACACATACATATGCATACATACATGCATGCATATATACATATATAGTGCATACATACATACGTATGTGCGTACGGACGGACGTAGGTATGTACGTACGTACGTATGTACATACATACGTATGTTCGTACGTACGTACGAACGTATGTATGTACGTATGTACGCATGTACTTTCGTAAGTAGGTATGCACGAACGATCGTTGGAACGTACGTACGTATGAATAAAAGAACGAACGAAGGAACTAACGACCGAACGTGCGTATGTACGTACGAATGCACGAAAGAATGAACGAATGAACAAACGACCATATGCACGTACAAACGTAAGAAGGAAGGAACGAACGAACGTACGTACTTATGAACGAACGAAC
>NW_026397190.1:0-202 GCF_001194135.2 Octopus bimaculoides | reverse complement strand
ATATATATATATATATATATATAGATACACACACACACACATATATGTATATATGCATGTATGCACAAATGTACGCTTGCAAGACAATCGAGAGAACTGTTATGATCTTTTCAAACTCAAGTGTGTCGTATGCCACAATATTATGCTTCGTTTATGCGCTATACATACACACTCGCACATGCAGAAACACACGTAATATATA
>NW_026397189.1:0-232 GCF_001194135.2 Octopus bimaculoides | reverse complement strand
TATATATGTATATATATACATTATCTCTCTTTGCTTCACTCTCTCCCTCCCTCTCTCTAAATATGTGTGTGTGTGTGCACGCGCGCTTGTCTGTGAGTTTGTGTGCGTATATATAATATACACAAATGATAATGAAATATATATACTGACGTACAAATATTCATACATACAAGCATACATACATATGTGTGTGTGTGTGTGTGTGTGTGTGTATGTATGTATGCATGTATGT
>NW_026397188.1:0-1056 GCF_001194135.2 Octopus bimaculoides | reverse complement strand
TCTTAACATCAGCCTTGACCCACCGTCCAAGTTTGAAATAAGAAAGGCTAAACAATCCTTCAAGAATGGGAAAGTGGGAGGTGTAGACAATATTCCAGCTGAAGCAATGAAATCAGCTATAGGAATAGTGGTAGAAATGTTTCATCCATTATTTTCTAAGATATGGCAGGAAGAAAATGTGCCTAATGATTGGAAAGAGGGACTCATCGTAAAATTGCCAAAAAAAGGTGATTTAAGTGTTTGCAGAAATTATAGAGGGATTATGTTATCGACTTCCAGAAAAGTTTTTAACAGGATACTTTTGGAGCGGATGAGGACATCAGTCGACAAATTGTTGCGTAAAGAACAAGCCGGATTTAGGAAGAACCGTTCATGTGTAGATCAAATCGCAACTCTTCGCATCATCTTGGAGCAAAGCACAGAGTGGAATGCACCGCTTTATATTAATTTTATTGATTTCGAAAAATCATTCGATAGTGTAGATAGGGAAGGCTTATGGAGAATTATGCAGCACAACGGCATACCAGACAAGTATATATCTATAATAAGAGCAACTTGCCAAGGAATGTCATGCCGAGTCATGCATGGAAACGGAGCTACGGATAAATTCGAAGTAAAAACCGGAGTTCGACAGGGCTGTATACTTTCTCCCTTTTTATTTCTACTAGTTATAGATTGGATTATGAAGGAAACTACGATTGAAAGCGAAACAGGCATTGAATGGACGGATGCAGAAGCTCTAGAAGATCTCGACTTTGCAGATGATATAGCGCTACTTTCACAAACATATAGCCAAATGCAAAATAAAACGTCAAAATTAGAAGCAATAGCTGCCAAACGAGGATTGAAAGTCAACCGTGACAAATCAAAAATTATGCGCATTAATGAAGAAAACAGCAAACGTATTAAACTAGAAACCGGTAAACTAGAGGATGTAGCCAAGTTTATGTATTTCATGCAGCACCGACGAAGATAGTAAGACAAGAATAAGTAAGGCAAGGACCGATTTTCACCTGTTAAAAAAAGTATGGAGCGCAAGTGTAATTTCAATAAAGA
>NW_026397187.1:0-321 GCF_001194135.2 Octopus bimaculoides | reverse complement strand
TATATATATATATATGTCTGTATGCATGTATGTATGTGTGTATGTATGTACGTATGTAGGTATGTATGTATAAATGTTTGTATGTATGTATGCATGCATGTATGTATGTATGCATGCATGTATGCATGCATGCATGTATGCATGTATGTATGCTTCAATGTGTGTATATCTGCATGTTTTGTTTGTGATGCATATCTATTTCAAATTCCTTCCGTCTTCTCCTTTTCGGTGTCATTGTCTTTCCTTGCCTTTCGTTAGTAACGTCATTCATTGTTCAATTTTATTTGATATTATATGCATTGATGTGGGTGGTGCATGTGT
>NW_026397186.1:0-291 GCF_001194135.2 Octopus bimaculoides | reverse complement strand
TTTTTCTTGATAGAAGATAAGGATTGTGTTTATCTGTGTGATCTATAATGTAACATGGAAACTTAATATTTTGTTTTTAAGAGTTATTGCTTTCTCAATATTGAATACGGTTATACGAGACATGACATTTGGTTTTGACATAACATTATTGGTTATATTTGCCTGTTGCTACACATTCTGCAGAAGAATGTTCCATTATTTGTAAACTTCTAATGTAATATTCATAGATATATAATCTAACAACATCAACGCTATTTTTCTCTGGAAATTGATTGCACTATTTAGAAATGT
>NW_026397185.1:0-210 GCF_001194135.2 Octopus bimaculoides | reverse complement strand
ATGTATGTATGTATGTATGTATGTATGTATGTATGTGTGCATGTATGTAGTGTGTATGTATGTACGTATGTATGTATGCATGTGTGTGTGTGTATGCATGAATATATGTATTTTTGTGTGTATGTATGAATATGTGTGTTTGTATGTATGTATGTATGTATGTATACGTGTGTAATTAATTATATACGCGTGTTTGTATGTGTGTATATG
>NW_026397184.1:0-281 GCF_001194135.2 Octopus bimaculoides | reverse complement strand
AGATAGATAGATAGATAGATAGATAGATAGATAGTGATATTAATATAGCTAGTATATCCACAACTGTCTTTTTCTCGTTCATACATAACTATATATGGAAGTGCTTAGTATCGAGTATGCAATTACGGTATATTAAGGAACACGCATACTTGCATGCAAAATTTATCGGTAGCATTTCGACATTATAAACACGAACTCACAGAAACCATCCCGCTGTGATATGGTTATTTACACATCAATAGGGTCTATTAAGCACATAATTGCACCTACACATACATACA
>NW_026397183.1:0-390 GCF_001194135.2 Octopus bimaculoides | reverse complement strand
AGGAGGAGGAGGAGGAGGAGGAGGATATTGTAAGATCATAAACTTTGCAATACCATATGATAAGAGAGTAGATGCCAAAAGACAGGGTTAATTGAGAAGTATCAGGTCGTAGCCAGAGAGATGAAAATATTGCGGAATTATGATGATTATTCCTGAGGTAATTGGTTCTATTGTCACAATAACCAAACTGCTATCTGAGAAGCCGAAGAATATTGGAATTGAGACTGACGTTATCGACCTGAAGAACGGTGCAAGAATATTAAGAAAGATTATTGAGATTCGAAGAAAGCTTTTGTTAACAAACCTCAAGAACACGTCCTTGCTAAATACGATTTAATAGTAATCATAATAGTAATAATAATAATAATAATAATAATAATAATAATAATA
>NW_026397182.1:0-730 GCF_001194135.2 Octopus bimaculoides | reverse complement strand
GTCGTCATCATCATCATCATCGTCATGGTTACGAGTAATAATAGAACAAAAGTACATTTCTAATAATAATTACGACACCGGGTTGAGAAACAAGGAAGACGAAAACGACGTTAACAACGGCATCGCGGGACGACGAAGAAGGAAGAAGTTCAAACGGACAGAGATTATATTCAATATTTAAATACGTTACTAGTTTCAAAGGGGCCAGTTGCATACAGAAAACTACAGCATTAAATTCTTGTGGTATTGAACTTAATATAAACCGAATTGCAAGTGGTTTGGTTTCGTTCGGAATAACTTTCATTTTTCTTTGAACTTTGCTTTTTCTTCGCAGATATTGATACAATCACAAAGTGTCTTAGAAGTAGAATTTATATTCAATTTCTGAGCTCTAAGTCCCACAAGACTGTATATGAATATCGATAATTATGTACGCGAGACAACACACTTACATACGAATTAATAGAAGTTGCTACATACAAACACACTACAACTATGCGTGCAACTGTGCGTATAGATTAATAGAGTATATATATATATGTATTGATATATATACATATGTTTTAATATATGAATTAATACATCTGCATGTATATATATATATATATATATATATATATATATATATATATATATATATATATATATATATACATATATATAGTTATATACATATATACATTCATACATAAATATATATGTACATATATATACATATATATATATATAT
>NW_026397181.1:0-296 GCF_001194135.2 Octopus bimaculoides | reverse complement strand
TTCCTCTTTGTCCCTCTATTCCTGCATGCATTTCTGGGGACATTTTGTGTTTTTTTGTGTACAGTGCATGGACTTTTAGCTTTCATTGCTGTCTTTACTGCACTTATATGTCTGCTTTCTATTTCCTCTTTTAACTTTTTCCAATGAGCACATTATACAATAAACTTATAAGACAGTTGATGATTTGGGAGAATGATTTACTACAGATAATGTAGTGATGTAGTTTCTATGCTGAATGGATGCATTTATGGGAAATTAACTCAGCACTTTGAGAGAATGATTCTCTGCAGATATCA
>NW_026397180.1:0-234 GCF_001194135.2 Octopus bimaculoides | reverse complement strand
GTGTGTGGGTTGATGCAGCGTCTGTATAAGCATATGTATGTTAGCGTGTGTTTGTATGTGTATTGGTCGTGTCTATGTGTTCGTGTATATTTGTGTGTGCGTGTGCATGTCGATGCAATGTGTATAAGTAAGCATGTATATGTTAGTGCTTGTGTGTATGTGTGCGTCCATGCATTGGTGTGTGGCTACATGTATAAGTGTGTGCATGTTTGTATATATGCACGTGTGCATGCG
>NW_026397179.1:844-1008 GCF_001194135.2 Octopus bimaculoides | reverse complement strand
TACGTAAGTATGGATGTACGTACGTGCCTACCTACGAATGTATGAATATATTACGTGCCTACATAAGTATGTATGGATGTACGTACGTGCCTACGTACGTATGTATGTACGTGCCTACGTACGCATGTATGAATGTACGCACGTACCTACGTACGTATGTATAG
>NW_026397179.1:658-834 GCF_001194135.2 Octopus bimaculoides | reverse complement strand
ATGAATGTACGCACGTACCTACGTACGTATGTATAGATGTACGTGCGAACCTACGTACGTATGTATGGATGCACGTACATACCTACGTACGTATCTATGGATGTACGTACGTACGGATGTACGTACGTATGGATTACGTACGTACCTACGTAAGTATGTATGGATGTACGTACGTA
>NW_026397179.1:531-648 GCF_001194135.2 Octopus bimaculoides | reverse complement strand
ACGTACGTACCTACGTAAGTATGTATGGATGTACGTACGTACCTACGTACTTATGTATATATGCACGTACGTATTTATATCTATACGTACGTACTTATATACATACGTATAGGTGTA
>NW_026397179.1:377-521 GCF_001194135.2 Octopus bimaculoides | reverse complement strand
TACATATCTATGTACGTATGTATGTATGTACGTACGTAACTACGTACGTAATGTACGGACGTACGTATGTATGTATGTTCTCACGTATGTATGGATGTACGTACGTAACTACGTACGTATGTATGGATGTACGTACGTACATAC
>NW_026397179.1:0-176 GCF_001194135.2 Octopus bimaculoides | reverse complement strand
ACGCATGTTTGGATGTAGGTAAGTGGCTACGTAAGTATGTATGGATGTACTATTTGTCTACGTATGTAAGTATGGATGTACGTACATACATACGTACGTATGTATGGATGTACATACGTGCCTACGTAATTATGTATGGATGTACGTACGAGCCTACGTACGTATGTATGTACGTA
>NW_026397178.1:0-480 GCF_001194135.2 Octopus bimaculoides | reverse complement strand
CTATCTATCTATCTATCTATCTATCTATCTATCTATCTATCTATCCTTACTTACTTACATAAAGAAATTCGAGAATTATATACATTTATAGGTGCAGGAGTGGTTGTGTGGTAAGAAGATTGCTTCCCAACCCCATGGTTCTGGGTTCAGTCCCACTGCGTGACACCCAGGGCAAGTCTCATCTACTATAGCTTCGGACTGACCAAAGCCTTTTGAGTGGATTTGGTTGACTGAAACTGAAAGAAGCCCGTCGTGTGGGTGCATACATATATGTGAGTGTGTATTTCTGTGTGTGTGTCTGTGTATTTCTGTGTGTGTGTCTGTGTGTCCCCCCTCCTCGCCACCATCGCTTGACAACTGATGCTGGTGTGCTTAGGTCCCCGTATCTTAGCGGCTCAGCAAAAGGTTCCGATAAAATAAGTACTAGTCTTACAAAGAATACACCCTGGGGTCAATTTCTTCGTCTAAAAGCTTTTAAGG
>NW_026397177.1:0-1298 GCF_001194135.2 Octopus bimaculoides | reverse complement strand
GGCTGTGTGTTGTGTTCTTGAGCAAGACTCTATTTCATGTTGTTCCAGTTCACTCAGCTGTTGAAATGAGTTGCAACGTTACTGGTGCTAAGCTGTATTGGCCTTTGCCTTTCCCTTGGATAACATCGATGGTGTAGAGAGGGGAGGCTGGTATGCATGGGCAACTGCTGGTCTTCCATAAACAATCTCGCCTGGACTCAGAGGGTAACTTTCTAGGTGCAAGCCCATGGTAATTCATGACTGAAGGGAATTTTTACCTTTTACCCTAATTCTTTGGAACAGTGGATCTCAAAGCACATAAAGCTATAAATAATAACATATAAATTGCATTTTGTGAGTCTTTATTCGTTTCATTTGAAAGTTTCATTGACCTGAGATCTAACTTCACTATTCACATCTTATTCAGTCTTTCTTATTCAGTCTTATACCCTTACCCCAACAGTACATGGTTGACACTGTCATTGCTGTGTCCTTAGGGAGGATATCACTATCATACTGAAAACAAGAACAGAAGCAAAAACACTGCTAACTTGATTGACTGAGCTTTTCTAGCAATGTTAAGTCAAAGGCACCTCCTTCAGTTTCTATCTACCAAATTCACTCACAAGATTTTGTTTGGCCCAGGACTATAGTAGAAGTCACTTGCTCAGAGTGCTTGGCAGTAGGACTGAGCCCAAAACAACAAGAGTGGTAAGAGAACTTTTTGACTACACAGCTATTCCAACACTTGTGTGTGTGTGTGTGTGTGTGTGTGTGTGTGTGTGTGTGTGTGTGTGTGTGTGTGTGTGTGTGTTGATGATAGACTCTCCCTTCCATTTTGACGTATGAGCCTCCAGTTGTTTGATCAACTGAACAAGCTACTCATTGAATTGGAATTCAAAATGGCTGAGTATTCCAGAGACATGTCTGTCCTTAATATAGTTCCCAAATAGAAACAGTGAGACATTGAGTGACAAGGCTGGCCCTTTGAATTACAAATACAATCTAACAGACTTCTCTGCTGTTTCTATCTGCCCAGTTTCCTTCTCAGTCTAAGACCATGATAAAGACACATGCCCAAGATACCTCACAATGAGACTGAACCCATGACTTCTGAAGTAAACTTTTTAACTACTCAGTCATATATATAGATATGGATGTGTAGTTAAGAAGCTTGTTTTGCAACCACATGATTTTTGGGTTCAGTCCTTCTGCACAGCACCTTGAGAAAGTGCCTTCTGCTTTAGACTTGTGAGTGAATTTAGTAGATGGAAACTGTGTGGAAGCCTGTTGTGTGTGTGTATATATATATATATATA
>NW_026397176.1:0-227 GCF_001194135.2 Octopus bimaculoides | reverse complement strand
CTATGATGTTATTTCCTCTGCTGATGTAATTATATAAGCACACATATTTCTTCCTCCTTTTGTGCAACTAGTTATCTACGTTTTGGAATCCTCTCCCTAGTGATACATTCCACATTCTCAATATCATCTCTCACAACTTCAGTTTCTACTGAATGTCCATTTCTTCTGAACACACTCCAACATCTGCTATCGATGACCTAACCACTACTTTTGCTTGCTATTCATTA
>NW_026397175.1:0-262 GCF_001194135.2 Octopus bimaculoides | reverse complement strand
GTAGTGGTGGTGGTGGTGGATTGGTGGTGGTGCTGGTTGTGGCGGTGGTGGTGGTGGTGGTACTGGTTATCCCCCGATTATCGTTATGGTTAGTGACGCTAATGATGCTGATTGTGGTGGTGATGATGTTCCTGTTACCAACAGATGTGACTGCTGTGCTTGTTGTTGCGCTGTTGCTGTTGTCACCAAAACGGAACAGGCAAGTTTATAACTTTGCGGTCATTGGAAGGGGTGGGGTGATGTTGGTTGTTGTTGTTGTTGT
>NW_026397174.1:0-237 GCF_001194135.2 Octopus bimaculoides | reverse complement strand
TGTCAGGGTATGCGATAGAGTGCTTAAGCTCAGGCTGATCCTGCAGAATAATATAGCTACAATTACTTCTGCATACGCCCCACAAGTAGGCCTACCAAACGATCAGAAAGACCACTTTTATGACACTCTTCTACAGGCTACCTCACAGAGGAGTGGCAATGACCTCATCTTTGCAGCTGGAGATTTTAATGGGCATGTCAGACGACAATCTGGTATCTTTCATGGTGCTCACAGGGG
>NW_026397173.1:0-302 GCF_001194135.2 Octopus bimaculoides | reverse complement strand
CACTTGCACACACAATACGCGCACATATGCGCTGAAACAAAACAAAAACATAGTAGCATAGATCATGCACACACACACTTAAACACATATATATACTGACAGTCACGCATTCTGACTTACACATGAATACACATACATTCAGATGCATTCACGTATTCACAAACATACGGACATACAGTTAGACATGCATATACACACACATGTACAAGCACAAATACACGATCCATACACATATGCACACAATTGTTTGAGTTTATATACTCTTTTTACTCTTTTACTTGTTTCAGTCATTTGACTGCGGC
>NW_026397172.1:278-484 GCF_001194135.2 Octopus bimaculoides | reverse complement strand
TATACATACAGACACACATACATACATACATATATACATACGTACGTACACACATACATATTTACATAATACACACACACACACATACATACATACATACAAGCATACGTACACATACGTACATACATATATATGTACGTACATACACACATACATTCATACAGACGCACATACCCACATACATACACACATACATACATACGTAC
>NW_026397172.1:0-182 GCF_001194135.2 Octopus bimaculoides | reverse complement strand
ACATACATACACACATACAGACACACATACATACATACTTATATACATACATATGTACGTACATACAGACATACTTACATACGCACATACACACATGCATACATACGTACATACATATATACGTACATACAGGATGATGATGGCCGTCCACTCGTGACCGAGGAAGACCATTGCCGACCTTT
>NW_026397171.1:0-850 GCF_001194135.2 Octopus bimaculoides | reverse complement strand
TATATATATATATATATATATATATATACAGACAAGTTGCAGACTGAAACAGAAAGCGAGGCCTCAATTTCAGAGGGAGGAATTGAGTCGATTACATTGTTCCCCAGTGCTTGGAAAGAATGGAAGGTAAAGTCGGCCTCGGTGGAATTTGAACTCTCAACATAAAGACAGACGAAATGCTGCAAAGCATTTTGACGCGTTCTGACGATCCTGCCAGCTCGCCGCCTTACTGATAATAAGAAAAAGAAAAATGGTAGCCTTAATAATATTAATAAGAAAAGATGCAGATCAAATTGATGAATATCAACAATAGATGAAAGTTCACCAGCATCTACATTGCTTTCAAACTGCATATATATTCCAACAGATCTTCAGAAATATTTCCACCCCCACCGCACTTATATATTGTAATTGTTTTCCTGATTCTTTTCCTCTTTTTTATTGTTTTTTTTTTCAAACTAAATTATCCATAATACACAATCCGTAACTCCGGTACTTCATCGACGAATACTCAAGTTTTTCTTTCTACTTTATTCTTGCTTCTTAATTTTCCTTCATTGTCATATATAAATACATATATACATACACACACATATATACATACATACATATAGATAGATAGATAGATAGATAGATAGATAGATAGATAGATAGATAGATAGATAGATAGATAGATAGATAGACTATATATGTACGCATGTTACCACGTGTGGTTTTGATAGTTTTCTGCAAGTATACATGTGTATTAATAATTAAATCTTACGTAAAGGCGCAATGAACATGTGCATATTTATATATAGATATACATATACATATATATATATATATACATATATATGTATATATATAT
>NW_026397170.1:0-220 GCF_001194135.2 Octopus bimaculoides | reverse complement strand
CACAGACACAGACATATGCACACACACACCCATACACACACACACACCCATACACAAACACACATAAACGTTGATAAGTATATGTGGAGGAGGTGTGTTTTCTATTCCGACATGCATCCAAACGAATGCACTCACGTAGGCATATCAGCTTCTGATAATTATAGTGAAATATATGCACAACTGCCCATTCACATCTAAAACGATTTAGAGGCACATGTAC
>NW_026397169.1:0-277 GCF_001194135.2 Octopus bimaculoides | reverse complement strand
ATATATATATATATATATATATATATATACATGCGTGTGCTTGTGTGGGGGTGTCTGTCTGTCTGTCTGTCTGAATGTCTGTTCTGACTCCACCCATCCTCTCTCGTAAAGAAGTTGGGATTAATCGAGTCGACTAACTAACTGTTCCCTGCAAATTTCTGATTTTGTGTCGATGTAAGAAATTGTTATGTTTGCCTTCGTATCGCCCCTCTCAACCTTCACCCTGTTGGCAAATAAAAGAAATCATCATCATCATCATCATCATCATCATCATCAT
>NW_026397168.1:0-298 GCF_001194135.2 Octopus bimaculoides | reverse complement strand
AACCATGTGGTTGGTAGGCAAGCTACTTACCACACAGCCACTCCTGCGCCGGGTAGAGCTGACCTGGGGCTAAACAACAATTGGACACATATTCCCTCCACCCTTTCTTGTTTTCTCTCTTTCACACACACTCACACACACACACTCTCCTTGACATTCACTCACATACACAAACATCTCATTTCATTGTGCATTTCTTGCATTTGTGTTTGTGTGCGTGTGTGTGTGTATGTATAAGCGTGTTTGTGTGCTTGCGTGTGTGTATATATGAATGTGTGTGTATGTATATATATATATA
>NW_026397167.1:0-247 GCF_001194135.2 Octopus bimaculoides | reverse complement strand
AACACGGATGTTACGAAAGTAAAACGTTAATGTTCGAAACTGCAGCAGTCTATAGATAATTCTTTATTCTGTATATTTTTCATTCTGTCCTGTTCTGGCGTTCTGCGAAATTTTTCTGGAGAACATTATTTTTCTTTGTGGTTGGGTCGTTGATGACATCTTTCTAGCATATTGGATGTCCATCTAGCGGTCATCCATTATACACGTGTAATACAATTTTTTCTGAATTTTCAGATTTGTTATATGC
>NW_026397166.1:277-469 GCF_001194135.2 Octopus bimaculoides | reverse complement strand
TTTGAACTCAGAACGTAACGGCAGACGAAATACTGCTAAGTATTTCACCCAGGGATGCTAACGATTCTGCCAGCTAGCTGCCTTAAAGTAATAATATATTGCAAATTAAATAACTTTGGGTATTTAATATAAAAATTCAAATTTTCAGACTTTTGTTCCAAACTTTTGGGCAAGTAATAATATATTGCAAAT
>NW_026397166.1:0-267 GCF_001194135.2 Octopus bimaculoides | reverse complement strand
AACTTTGGGTATTTAATATAAAAATTCAAATTTTCAGACTTTTGTTCCAAACTTTTGGGCAAGTAATAATATATTGCAAATTAAATATAACTTTGGGTATTTAACCCTTTTGTTACCATAATTCTGTTGAAATGCTTCTCTTTGATTACACATATATATGCACACATGTATGTATGCATGTATGTATGCATATATATATATATATGTATATATATATGCTGGCCGCCTACACTTTTTTCTGCAAAATAGGGGTAGTTTATCCTGTTC
>NW_026397165.1:0-560 GCF_001194135.2 Octopus bimaculoides | reverse complement strand
TTTTCTTTCTTTTCTTTTTCTTTTTTCCGGTGGGAGAGGAGGAGTCCTCTTGTTTACCCGTGGGACTCAATCCCTCTTCCACCTCCACATCTCTTTGAGGTTTCGGCGGGCTATTATTAATGCCCGCCTTCCTGTTTCTACCGCCTCCTCATTTTTTCCTTCCTGCCGAGCAGGACTACTTTCTCCAACGGGTGCCCGTTCCTGGGACACTTTAGTGTCCCGGCGGTAATCCTTTTTCAAATGGCCAGGCTCTAGACACCGGTGACATCTAGGTTGCCAACCCTCAAGTATCACCGGATACCTGCAGCCAGTCATCTTTAGGAAGTCCGGAAATACAATATCTCCTACAGTTACCGGGGTCCATAGGGTCAAAGTTGCCTTTGACCCTTTCCAGTCAACTTCGGGAGCCACGTCTACATTTAGTAGCCTGGGTCCACTGTCTCCCAAGCCCCGCCGGATGGCCTCTGTGATCCATCCAGCTTCGGTACCTGGGGGAAGTCCGCATACTCAGGCTCTCACAATCGTTTTTCCACAATAAGTGGGGAGGAAAAAAATCTCCT
>NW_026397164.1:0-603 GCF_001194135.2 Octopus bimaculoides | reverse complement strand
ATATATATATATATACATATATACATATATGTATGTGTGCATGCGTGTGTTTGTGTGTGTATAAATACCTACTCACATACATAAAAATTGCAGTGAACTCTATTTGTGGCTCCTGGATTGAAATATCCACGTATTATTTAAGCTAAAACCTACAGATCTACACCCTGTGCCATCACCAACCTATGAAAAATGATAAGCACATACATAATGCGCATCGAAGCACGCCCTCTTGTGAGCTCAAGTTACATGCACTCCTGCTAAATGAACGCAAGTTCATCCACGTCTCCACATGTATGCATGCAGTAACCAATACTTGTGTCAACAAACCCCATGAGTCGTCTTCATTGAATACAACATAAATAAATAAATGAATAGCTAAATAAATACGTAAATAAATAAATAAAACGTTACCACTTTCTTTCATTACCGGTTTGAATTGTACCAAGTTTTGAGGAATTTTAGTCGAACGAATAGACTGCAGTACTGATATTTATTCTATCGATGTCGTTTATCGAACCGCTAAAATTACGGGAATTTAAACACACCAATACCGTGGGGGACAAACACAGACACACAGACACACACACACACACACACACATAC
>NW_026397163.1:0-536 GCF_001194135.2 Octopus bimaculoides | reverse complement strand
TATACGTGTGTATCTATGTGCTTATAGATAGATAGACAGGTAGATAGATAAATAGGCAGACAGACAGACAGATAGGCAGACAGACAGATAGATAGGCAGACAGACAGACAGGCAGGCAGGCAGACAGACAGACAGACAGATAGGTAGACAGACAGATAGACAGACAGATAGGTAGACAGACAGATAGGTAGACAGATAGGTAGACAGACAGACAGGTAGACAGACAGACAGGTAGACAGACAGACAGACAGACAGGTAGACAGACAGACAGACATATAGACAGACAGACAGACAGACAGACAGACATATAGATAGATAGATAGATAAATAGATAGATAGATAGATAGATAGATAACTGCGAAGCTACTTAAGTTGCTCCAGGTTCAATGGCTTCTTGCGCTGCATTTAACAAATCTATATGTGTATATATGTGTATATATGTGTATATATATGTTTGTATCTGACACTGCTTCTCCACGCTCTTTCGCTCTACATATAAATGCGAAAGAAGAAGAAGAAGAAGAAGAAGAAGAAGA
>NW_026397162.1:0-511 GCF_001194135.2 Octopus bimaculoides | reverse complement strand
ACATGGTTTACATATAGAAGTACAAAGTACATAAGGAATTAGAGGATTGCACCTAGTATAGCACTACTGTAGCAATAATTGGGTACCCTCCCAGCAGTATACTGGATAGATACTATCCCTTAGTGGGTTGGACCCCCAACCCCTAACTCTCTCACGTTATATATATATATATATATATATATATATATAAACAATATGAGACCACTATGTAGATCTCCTGTATGCTAAAAATAGACGTTAAACCGTCTTACCACGAAATCTGTGTTCTCAAATTAGCACGTCGCTAATTTCTACTCTTATTATTTAATTCTAAATATCTGTGTTCTCCAGCCAGTTGATTCATTGCTGAATATCATTCATTGCAGTTATTGTCTGGCTTAGCGCACTAGTAGGAGGGTATTTCAATCGAAGTTAAAATACATACTACTGGAACTTTATATAATTTGAGAACACAGATTTCATGGTAAGACGGTTTGACGTCTATTTTTAGCATACAAGGGATCCACATTGT
>NW_026397161.1:242-633 GCF_001194135.2 Octopus bimaculoides | reverse complement strand
CGTGGGGCACAGGTGCCATCACGATTTTGCTTTCGCTTGCCCCAACAGGTTTTCACAAGCCAAGTTTTGTGTCCTGCATAGGAGCCAGTCCAGCAGCACTGGCAACGATCTCACTTGAATGTCTTTACATGTGCCAGGAAGGCGATGCTGGGCACAGGTACCATCACGATTTCGCTTTTGCTTGCCCCAACAGGTCTTCGCAAGTTAAGTTTCGTGTTTAATGAAGGAGACGACGTTGGCATGTATATATATAACACATGTATATATATAATTATATATATATATATGTGTGTGTGTGTGTGTGTGTATGTATTTATAGTAAGGATTTACAACAAAACCAATGAGGAAGACAGGTGTGTAAACAACAAACAAACAAATGCATTAGTTTAAC
>NW_026397161.1:0-232 GCF_001194135.2 Octopus bimaculoides | reverse complement strand
GTGTGTAAACAACAAACAAACAAATGCATTAGTTTAACGCTTGGGAAGTGAGAAAGTCTTTAACATTTTGAGCCTACACTCTTCGACAGAAAGGAACACAGAAATAAACAGGGAGAGAAAATAGAAAAATGTTTAGTGGCTAGTGATATACATGCATATAAATATACATGTATATAAATATATGCATGCATGCACTGAATAACATCTCCCTTCTCCATGCCTCCTCCCACAT
>NW_026397160.1:0-263 GCF_001194135.2 Octopus bimaculoides | reverse complement strand
GCACATACTAACACAAACATACGCAAGCACTTAAGTACGCCTATTCACACATACACACGCGCGCGCGCACATAAATCGATATATATCGGGTCGATAGACAGACGTACTGATACAAATGAGTCTTGGTATTTTGAACGCTTATCTTTTTTTATTAAATCTTCCGTTTTATTCGCAAGCCAGTATTAATATTATGAATATTTGGAAATGCATTTCGCCTGTATTTATGCGCTGATACACACACACACACACACATACACACACAC
>NW_026397158.1:0-444 GCF_001194135.2 Octopus bimaculoides | reverse complement strand
CTTATCTTGAACATAATTTCTTTTTAATTACTAGAATTTTTCCAACAAATAGACAAAGCTCCGTCGTTGGAAGTTGGATAACAACAGCGATAAATGTCACATGAACTTTCAGAAAAGCATGTATACTTTTACTGTTCCACTTACGGATTGTATCTGTAAAGTGAATGTAAGCTGGTTGTTTCTTTTTCTTTCTTCACCTGAATATCCAAGCTTTTCCAGATTGTCCCTTAAACATTCAATAACATAGTGAAGAGCACCAATGATTATTGGTGTGTATGTGTAAAGACAGGTGTGTAAACAACAAATAGGTGTACTAGTTTAACGACGCTCGGGAAGGTGAGAAAGTCTTTTACATTTCGAGCCTGCGTTCTTCAACAGAAAGGAACACGAGAAAATCGAGAGCGAATAAAAAAAAGAAAGCTTTAGTAGCTAGCGGTAAATCAT
>NW_026397157.1:0-745 GCF_001194135.2 Octopus bimaculoides | reverse complement strand
AGCTTAAAAATTATAAGCTAAGAATTTCAGAAACCAACACGCACACACAAACACACACACCGTTTACCTACCTTTAATATATTTTAAATGAATGAGTATTGTGATTGTCGGCCGGTTTCACCTTTGCTAATCATGACGTTCAAATTATTGTGATTTTCGGATTTTCTTAAACAGTGTTTAGTCTATGTTGTAGTATGAATGTTTGTGACTGATTCAGCAAGTAGAAAAATCTAAGGGTTGGTAATTGGTGACAGTTATTATTCGGGACAGGGGATGCAATTGTTCATACGTGGGATGGATAAATAAACATAACAAAAACTCATGGGCTAAAGTACTGATATGAAATATGCACAATTATGGATATGTGATCATGAATTAAGATATATACTGCGACCAAAGTCGGTTATGCATTCATATTTAGGCGTGTTTTGTATTGTTTGATAAATAGATTTTCTTTAATTAAAAGTTTAAAAGAGAATACAGTTCAGATAACCTCATCCTGAAAAATATACATATAAACATTCAACTAGATCAAACTATTAGCATCTACAACAACATAAACACACCAAATTAACTTCTCACTTGGGAGTATACTTTTCTCAAAATCGGAATACGGGAAACTTACAAATAAGAAATACTAGAAGAATCCAACCTAGAATTAGGTGTAATAATTTTTCCTCAGAAATTAGAAACCTCCAGGGAAATACTTCTATCGGGAACGTGAAACTCCGAGTAATAGTTTTTG
>NW_026397156.1:0-284 GCF_001194135.2 Octopus bimaculoides | reverse complement strand
ACACACATGCACACACACACATACACACACATACATACAAATATATATATATATATATATATACATATATATAAGCCTTGATATTCTATTTGAAACACTTTTCATTATTCCATTTATTACTGAATGTGGATGATTTGATTTTTTGTTGATATACCTTTATATTAGGTTTATGGTATGTCTTGTATACCTACATACGTGCATGTATGCTTGCATGCATACATGCATACATACATGCATGCATATATATATATATACATACATACATACATACATATATTTATATA
>NW_026397155.1:0-360 GCF_001194135.2 Octopus bimaculoides | reverse complement strand
ATATATATATATATACATATTTACGTATGTATGTAAGTATGTGTGCTTGTTTGTATGTAGATAGTTATGTAGATATACATATATATACACACATATATATATATATACATATAAATATGCATGTGTTTGTATGTATACATATAGATATATATAATTTCATATTATATTATAGATAAATACATATATATGCAGCTTAAAGATATATAAAAGACAGATTTTGCGTTTTTAGTTTAATAAGAAGTACACATCTATTCTTCGTTTCAGTTTTCAAGTTTAACATTAATCAATCTGTTCGCAGATGTGTCTGTGAGAGTGGGTATATATATATATATATATATATATATATATATATATATATAT
>NW_026397154.1:0-481 GCF_001194135.2 Octopus bimaculoides | reverse complement strand
CTTGGCGAATACCGAATTATCTCATAAAATAGTATAGATGCAAACTCTCCACAAGATTCGAATTACATAGTATTCAAGTATAAATAGATATTGATATTTGTAAGCTTCACATGTTGGGTTGTTCCTTGTTCCTATTCACAACTGCAAATATTCCACGGAGTGTATAATTCAAAACCAAGAAGAGAGTGGGGATTTATTCACATCCCAAACGTTTTATTAAAAACGTTTTCTATAGAATATATAACAAAGACCAACATGCGTTTCCACTGCAGTGACTGCACATAGCTCCATATGCAATTTTGCATCCTGGTCACTGTAATTTTATCAAGGTTTTTAAAGTCTGGTGCTTATTCAGTAAGATTCTTTTTCTAAATTGATCATAGGCACAGGAGTGGGTGTGCGATATAAGATGTGTAGGTGCAGGAGTGGGGGTGTGGTAAGAAGCTTGCTGCCCAACCACATGGTTCCAGGTTCAGTCCCA
>NW_026397153.1:0-446 GCF_001194135.2 Octopus bimaculoides | reverse complement strand
TGCAAAAAAACCATTATCGGTAAAACTTTTATAATTATAAACATAATTTAAGGATCAGCAAATTACCGAAAATTTAGAAATAGCATCTATTGGAGATATATTGTAGTAGTAGAATTAGTAGTTTAACTGCTATTTCTAAATTTTCGGTATGTTGGTGAAGCAACTTTTGCTGATCCCTAAATTATGTTTATAAATGTGTGTGTGTGTGTATGTATATAAATGTATGTATCTATATGTGTGTGTATATATATATATGTATATAAAAGTGTATGTATATATTTATATATATGTATGTACATACATGTATGTGTCTATATATGTGTGTGTGTGTGTGTATATCATCATCATCGTTTAACGACCGCTTTCCATGCTAGCATGGGTTAGACAATTTGACTTAGGACTGGTGATCCAGATGGCTACACCAGGCTCCAATCTGATTTGGCAGA
>NW_026397152.1:0-784 GCF_001194135.2 Octopus bimaculoides | reverse complement strand
CATACCTACATCTACATGTATAAATAGATGCATATCTGGGTACAGGACGTCACATTCACATATAGATGTATGCATATACATGCGTCTATATGCATATATGTTTACGTCAGTGTGTTTATGAATGTTGTGCGTGTATGTGTGCATAAGTCTGTGTATTGTGTATGCATTCTACACGTGCTTATGTATAATTTAATTTAAATTTTTAATAAAATGAATTTAATTGAGTTTTTACCTGTAAATTTGGATTTATATATATATATATATATATATATAAACATACAGAAATAATTTTTTGTATTCTCAAAGGCGTGCTAGTGCTAATAAATAGCGTGGTCAGGATAAATTATCCAAACATTGCAGAAAAATATGCTATCGGTCAGCCATGAGGCTCGAAGTCACGTCCCTGTGATTTCGCGTCAATTGCTTTACCATTAAGCTAAACTGTCCAGTAACGAATTCTTCTGCAATTTTAGAACTTATAAATTTAGCTTCTCAAACGTTATATATAAGGATTTACTTTCGTAATGCCATAAAAAACCAAGGGTGTGTATATTTTAGAACATTTATAAATAGAAGGTCTTACAGCTGTTTCCAGGATATTTATTATATCCCTTCATCGGGGACAGTGTGATAGAATGGTTAAGCAATAGTTAATTTAGATAAGATAGGAAATAGACGGTGAATTGGAGGAACGAAAAATAGATGTGAGATGTGCAAGGATATTGTATTTCTAAATCCATTGTTTAGGAAGAATGGCATGCATTTCTATATACATTTGTATGTA
>NW_026397151.1:0-439 GCF_001194135.2 Octopus bimaculoides | reverse complement strand
CACACACACACACACACACACACACACACACACACACACATTTAATATATTTAATATAGGCTTACATATAGTTTTATATAAAACACAGACACACACACATATATATTTTATTTCTTTCAGTCATCTGAAAGATAACTGAAGATTACATATGTATATATATATATAAAATATATATACATATATATATATAAAATATATATTCATATATATATATAATATATATACATATATATATAAAAATATATATACATATATATACATATATATAAATGTATATATAGATATATACATATATTTATGCATACATATATAACTACGTATACATACAAATATATGTATGCATACGTATATATGTAACATATAGGTATACATGTGCATACAGGTATATATATGCGGCACCACCGTGGTCTATCTGGGGCATTACACATCACCATATATA
>NW_026397150.1:0-203 GCF_001194135.2 Octopus bimaculoides | reverse complement strand
AACCTCATATTAAAATATATTATAAAATTATATATACATAAAAAAAAAATTTTTTTTTTAAATTTTAAAAAATTAAAAAAAATTTTCTTTTTAATTTTAATAAATCTATACACATACAAACCACCATACACACACATATATACATATATATACATGTACATGTACATATACAAACACACATATATACATACATACACACATAT
>NW_026397149.1:0-217 GCF_001194135.2 Octopus bimaculoides | reverse complement strand
CCCGACGTGATGCAAACACGCAGCCCGCTGAGCTGCAATAACCCACTTTCAACAAAAGTGGTGACCCCCGACGAAGAAAAAACGCAGCATGAATTCTGGACTACCAACTTATAACTGGTGAACCCGACTAAAGAACAAATACGGCCATGGAGACCGAACAACTACAGAACATCTCCAACCATAGTCAACACGACTCAACAAGAGCGGTTTTTATTCT
>NW_026397148.1:0-1041 GCF_001194135.2 Octopus bimaculoides | reverse complement strand
GTTTAGGAATAGGAATGCGGACATTGACAGTGATTAATCAAATCCGTGTTCGAGGTTTATTTTGCTGACTAAGAAATTCTATTGTGAAAAAGATGTTCTAATAAAATAAAAACGTATTTACCAGAATCATAACAAAAGAATTTATTATTCACCTCATTCTTCTTTATAATCTCTTACTCATATTATAACAGGATATAAAATATGACGGCTCTGTTCGGCCCTGAATTGAAATGGTATTTCGAAGTTTGTATAAATACAGGTGTAATACAGTCCTTCGTTCGGTGAAGTCCATATGGCAGCACCTTTAGCGCTTCGTTCTACGCTTTCAGTGAATTGACAGGTACGTTTTATTTAATACGACTAATGTGTTTTAGTATCTTGACTTCCTACATTAATAGGTGGTGGTCGTTTTTGTCAAGAGAGTTAGACAAAACAGTTGATGGTTTTTAGTTAATTTTATTACAAACTTTGTTCCTATTTTGAAGTGGTGTAAATTTCGTCTATCATCTTCCAAGGATCAATGAAATAAGTACGAATAATAGACTCAGACACGTGCACGCGAACGCACACATACACACACACAAACATACACAAGCACACACACACGCAAACACACACATGCACACACATCGACATGCAAACTCACATACACAAATGCAAACTCACATACACACATGCAAACTCACATACACAAACGCACACACACAGACGCACATACACGCAAACACACACGCAGACGCAAACACACGTGCGCACACACTTATATATTTTGATATATATCATGTGTGCATGTCTTGTGTGTGTGTGTGTGTGTATGTATGTACGTATGTGCGCGCGCGTTTGTGTGTGTACACAGCACACACACATTATTCTTCTACAAGGATGTTGTTCACAGTGACTTCGAAGTTTCGACCAACTAACCCAGCGTCTATCTGCGATGCATTTGTATAGTCACCAGCAGATGACAACGTTTCTCTAAAAGAAATGGAGTAACTTTCAAAATGCAAAGACCTGGAAATAGAGGTAACTCGAATGTGGAAT
>NW_026397147.1:0-306 GCF_001194135.2 Octopus bimaculoides | reverse complement strand
TCAAATGACTAAAACAAGTAAAAGAGTAAAAGAGTAAAGAGTATATATGTACATGCATATATACATGCACGCCTATATATGTATAAATGCACACATACATACACACACATTTACACACTCAAATTTAATAATAACAATGTTTTTGAGATTCCGGTTCAAATGACATGAGTATTTTTGTTTCACTTTTGGCACGTAATACTTAAATAGTGGAGGAGATATGATGTTGCTGTGGGCTGGAAGTGTGCAAGAAGTTAAAATTTTTTTTTTACTAAAACACAACTGGGACCCTAAGTAAGGCATGTGTAA
>NW_026397146.1:0-361 GCF_001194135.2 Octopus bimaculoides | reverse complement strand
ATGCATTTATAAATAGTATACAAATTCACAGTCTCACACACACAAACACTTACACACACACACACACACATAAAACTAAAACATAATGAACAAGTAACCATTCTTATTTTTGCAGAAGCAAAGCTGAACAGAGTTAAGTGAGGACCATAATGTCTGAATCACTTCTCTGGTCAATAAACGATGTTAAAGACACACTATATTCTCATACAGGGTGTTGTAATTTCTGTTTCATGAATGACAGCCACATTACAAATAATTCTAACTATAAATTATTGGGAAAAAGTCTGCACATTGCTTTGTTTGTTTGTTTTGTTTTTGGTTTGTTGTTTTGTGGATTTTTTTTTTGTTTTTGTTCTGTTTA
>NW_026397145.1:0-202 GCF_001194135.2 Octopus bimaculoides | reverse complement strand
TCTGTGTGTGTCCCTGTGTGTATGTGTGTGTGTGTGCGCGTGTATATGTCTGTTTGCGCACGACGATATAATATAATATATGAGCGAGTGTATTTGTGTATGTACCTGTGTATGTGTGCGTGTGTGTATGTGTATATGTGTTTGAGTACAAATGTATGCGGCTGTATGATAATGTATGAGCGAGTGTATCTGAATGTGTGCA
>NW_026397144.1:0-947 GCF_001194135.2 Octopus bimaculoides | reverse complement strand
CCAGGCCTTGTCTAACTTAATATATTATATATGTTAATATATTTGGTTATACTTCTGTGACATACAAAACATTTCATCAGTTCTTTTTTGCAATTACTAATAAATTTAATGATAAAAATATAATGATTTTTTAAAACATTGATTGGCTGTGAGAGCCCTCCTGAATAAAAGAAATTGAAATTAAGGTATAAATGCATTAGAGACACTTAAAGGATCGAAACTGAAATAAAGAAAGTGAAAATATCCCTAGGTTTTTGATGAAAAAAATTGGTTCATGTTGGAATGAGTGAATTTGAATGAATTTCAATAAAATCTTGTGCATGAGAAGCTTTAAAGACCTTTTTGAAAGGGTCTTAATATTAATTTTCCTAAAAAACCCTTTAGTAGAAAACCCAGAATTAGCCACAGTACGGTTATCCAACTGTTAAACATTTTACTTTTCAAACTCGTGCTACGATGGAAAAATGTACATAGGTATGAAACTTATTTTACACATGTATTCATGCATATAAAACATGAAATTATGTTGTCTACATTCTTAAATACTTGCGATCAATTTATTGTAAGAACATAAAATTTTGACAGGTTTTCTTGAGTTGTTGCTTATCTACAATAATCTGATAAATTCAATTGTCATTGAATTTTCTCTCGACACAAATATCTAGTCATTTTCTCCATACTAGCATGGGTTGTATGTGTCATGTTGATATCTGTTTCAGTTTAATTCCTTCTGCAATGTTTTCATAAAATACAGTTGTCCCTTGGCTTACACAGTATTCTGTTTCTTAGTTTCGCTTTAGCACAATTATGCTCGGTTGTTTTTACAAATATAAAAGTAGTACTTGCTTCACTTTTTCCATTTATTTTGTTCAATATTTTTGAATTTGAAATATCAACATTGATTTCATTGGAAATGAAAATTGAATGTCTAAAATCAACTTGAAAGT
>NW_026397143.1:0-245 GCF_001194135.2 Octopus bimaculoides | reverse complement strand
CTTTCTTTCTTCAGTTTTCTGTCTTTCCCTCTTGCTTTTTCTCTCTTCCTCTTTTCTTTCTATTTCTGTATTAGATCTTCGTTCTTCCTTCGTTCTTCATTCTTCCTTCCTTTTTCTTTCCTTATTTTTTCTTTCCCACTTTCTGTATTTCTTTGGGTTTTTTCTGGTTTTCGTTTTCCCGTTTTTCCTTCTTTCTTTCTTCCTTTCTTTCTTTCATTCGTTTTTTCTTTCTCTCCCTCTCTCTC
>NW_026397142.1:0-466 GCF_001194135.2 Octopus bimaculoides | reverse complement strand
CATATATATATATGTGTATATATATACATACATACATACACACACACACATACCATACCTGTTGTTAATGGCCTGATGTGTATTTTCAGTTTATTTACACATCTCTGCCAGAAACATGGTGCAATCTCTTGGGAAAATTTATAGAATATGTATATGTTTATTTTAATATATAGAGCTAGAATTATTTGTTTTCTTTCAGTATTTTATACATTATTTAATTACGTGGAAATCGAATATTTTGTAAGCATGAAAGTTCTCATTATATTAATGAAATATTTACTTTCATAACTACTAAAATAGCCTCTTTCTGAGTTCTAATATTTGAGGTCAAATTCTGACTGCCGAGTGCTTTTTATATAAGGTTTTACCGAAAGACAGCTTATATGACGATTACAAATTTGAAACTGGTCTTCATATCTTCTGATTGTATTTGATACTTTGTATATTTACTTTGTGTTAACACCAT
>NW_026397141.1:0-588 GCF_001194135.2 Octopus bimaculoides | reverse complement strand
ACGTAAGTACGTACGTACGAACGAACGAACGTACGTACGTACAGACGAACGAACGAACGGACGAACTAACGAACGAACGTACGTACAAACGAACAGACGAACGAACCAACCAACGAACGTACGTACGTGCGAACGAACGAAACAACGAACGTACGTACGAACGAACAAACTAACGAACGAACGTACGTATGTACGAACTTTCGAAAGAATGAACGAACGAACGAACGCATTATCAAACGAACGAAACAACGAACGTACGTACGAACTAACGAACGAACGAACAAACGAACGTACGTACGTACATACGAACGAACAAACGAACAACCGAACGAACGAACGTACGTACGTAGGAACATTCGAACAACGATCTTTCGTACGTACGTCCGAACGATGGAACGAACGAACGACCGAAAGAACGAACTAACGAATGAACGGACGTACTTACGTACGTACGAACGAATATGCGTACGAGCGAACGAACGTACAACGAAGGAACGATCGATCGAACGAACGTATTTTGTATTTATGTAAATACGTGCGTACGAACGATCTTACGAAGGAACCTTCCTTACGTCCTTACGTACGAAC
>NW_026397140.1:0-207 GCF_001194135.2 Octopus bimaculoides | reverse complement strand
TCTATCTATCTATCTATCTATCTATCTATCTATCTATCTCTTTATCTACAAAGATATCTATCTATTACTTTATTTATCTCTTCCCACCACTCCCGTCATTTTCAACTACAGTTTTACTCTGCTTCTGCTTTGTAAGTCTTCCAAGTGCAAGATTAAGATAATAATATTTGCTATTCTTGCCTACACACTCACCAACTTATCTACCAA
>NW_026397139.1:0-344 GCF_001194135.2 Octopus bimaculoides | reverse complement strand
TAATGTATCAACCTGTGTATGGTGCTGTTTGTAACCCCCCTAAAATTTTTCTTAAGGGAAAGTTACTTGAGGTTGTCAATTCATTTGTCTACCTGGGAAACTCTGTTCAAGATGATGGAAATCTTGATACGGAAATACACCTGCGAATTCAAAGGGCAGCAAAAGCATTTGGTGGCTTGGAGTCACGCGTCTGGCGCCAGCGACATATAAATAACAATACAAAGCTGGCTCTTTACAAATCATTTGTCTTAACATCCCTATTGTATTCCTGTGAAACTTTTTTGTATAGTGCCTCTGAATTGCCTCGAGTTCTGCTGTCCGCTTAAAACTGTGTGGTGACCACA
>NW_026397138.1:0-231 GCF_001194135.2 Octopus bimaculoides | reverse complement strand
GAATTTTAATCTTTATAATGGATAGAATCACGTGCACGTTTTCACTGCTTTGAGAAAACTAGCACGAGATTCTGTTCGATTATAATAATATCGGCAATTGGTACTGATGATAAATAGATACTTTAATTTGGAAGTATTGATTTTGAAACTATAGTCTCCGGATAACCGAGGTATTTATAATTTTCTTTGAGAATTTTTTAAGTGATCTTCCTCTAGCATATTGACAGACCA
>NW_026397137.1:0-370 GCF_001194135.2 Octopus bimaculoides | reverse complement strand
GTGTGTGTGTGTGTGTGTGTGTGTGTGTGTGTGTGTGTGTATCTACTTATATATGTGTGGCTTTCCAACCACATATTTATAGGTTCAGTCCCACTGCGTGGCACCTCGGGTAGCTGTTTTCCGCTATACCCTAGGGCTGAGCAAAGCCTTGTGAGTGGATTTGGTAGACGGAAACTGAATACGAATGTTTGTGTGTCTGTGTTTGTCACCTCTGTCCAACGCTTTACAACCAATTGAATAAGTACGAGACTTACAAAGAATAAGTTCTGGGGTCGATTATTTGGACTAAAAGCGGTGTTCCGTCATGGCGACAGTCAAATGACTGAAAGAAATACATTACAAGAGTAGCATACACACACGCACACACATA
>NW_026397136.1:0-864 GCF_001194135.2 Octopus bimaculoides | reverse complement strand
GAATGATATAATTGCAGCTTCGTGTTCCATAGGGACATATTATACTTTAATAAATCTGAAATCGCAGGAGAAATTTTGAAAATGTCCAGCGATTTCAGAATCCACGAATGTGGTATGCTGTCAAAGGCTTTTTTATAATCAATCCATGAAGAGCTGAGATTTCTGCGCTTGTTATGGCAGTTCTCAAGGATCATGCGATTAATTAAGAGCTGATCTTTGCATCCATATGAGCCTCGTCTTATTATTATTATTATCATTATTATTATTATTATTATTATTATTATTATTATTATTATTATTATTACTATTGTTCTCCATACTTTTAATTTTAATTTTTAACTTCAACCTTAAGTTTCTTTTTATATTTTCTAAACTTTTTTATGTTTTCTAATTTTCTTTTTTACTTTTTATATTTTCAAATTACTCTTTACTCCTTCCATATTTATTTATCTTCTAAGTAAGTGTATGTACCCATTTAATAGATAAGTTAATAAAGCTAGGAATTCTTAGTGGTGTGTTTGGGTAAACTGACCACTCATCACAATGATATCAAATCACAACCCTAATCTATATTTCAACGAGTGGTCTAGCTAAGAAATTATTTATGACCACTGCAATCCTATCCAAGACAGCATCCTGTTCTCAGCCCTATAGTATTTTATCTTTTTATCTTTTTATCTCTTTTTCTACTTTATGGGTTTATTTCTTATTTCTCTTTTTCTTTACTTCTTTTATTTCATTTTTATATTTCTTCTGTTTCTTTATTCCAATTATTTTATTTCATTTGTTACTTTTTCCCAATTTTGCTAAATCTTAGGCATCAAGCTGTTAGATCAGGTTATGAAAGTTACAGAGAGGGTCATA
>NW_026397135.1:0-401 GCF_001194135.2 Octopus bimaculoides | reverse complement strand
ACACACACACACACACACACATATATATATATATGTACATATATATGTATGTATATATATATAGATGTATATTTATAGATATATATGCATATATATGTATATATACATATATATATGTGTATATACATATATATTGTGTGTATATATGTATATATATATATATTGTGTGTATATATGTATATATATATATATATTGTATGTATATATGTATATATATATATATGTATATATAGATACATTTATATATATGTATATATATACATATATTTCTTTCAGGTCATGCTTAAATTCATTTATTGAATTTGCTACATGGTCTGGCAAAAACGTATTTTCCGGTTTTGTCACCAACTTCATTTGTTGTTGTTGCTGTTTTTGCGACCCAACTAGATCCTCTAACAAGT
>NW_026397134.1:0-743 GCF_001194135.2 Octopus bimaculoides | reverse complement strand
ACCACCACCGTAACCACAACAGCAAACAGTATCATTTCACACCTGACACGTCTAGAGTCACTGCTAATCAATCAAACGGAATTTCCGCCATCTTAAGACCTCTACTCTCATTAAAATTTTGATTTATTTCTTTGTTTATGTAAGTCATTTATTATTATTATTATTATTATTTATTATCATTATTATAATTATTATTATTGTTGCTGTTGCTACTGTTTAGTATTGTTATTTAAATTTTATTACATTTATACATTTTTCTTTTTATTTATATCTTTTCCGAGATATGTCTAAAACACCAAAAACCACACACACGCACGTTACATAACTTGTAATAGCCCCTTCACTGCCTGCCCCTCAAGCAAATAATTGAAATTATCATTATTATTATTGTCCCTCAAAATTGCAGGCCCTGTATCTAAGTCAAAAACCCTCCCCACTCAAGCCCCTCTGGCAAAGTAAATGAACATTTGTTACTGTTAATATCATTATTTCCATTATTATTATTATCATCATCATCATCATCATCATTATTATTATTATTATTATTATTATTAGTGGTGGTGGTTGTTTTCTTGTTGTTGATGTAGTTGTTGGTGTTGCAGCCATTTAAAAACTGCTCCGTCATCCATCACAAACAGCGTCCTCTGCCGTCACCGATTCCGCGCTACAAATACGGTTACGTCACTTTGGAATGCCATGAATAAACTTCCTGCTTAAAGTAAAGACAAAAACCAGGGAAGACA
>NW_026397133.1:0-279 GCF_001194135.2 Octopus bimaculoides | reverse complement strand
TGATGATGATGATGATGATGATGATGATGATGATGATGATGATGCAGACGTTGATATTTCAGGATTAGCGTAACATACCCAACGGCTAACATCTATGTCTTCTTTATCGGCTTTACTATTGTCATTACTATTTTTAAAGTTACTATTTTTGCGCCCTTCTGGCAAATATTGAAACGATTAATATTACCGTTACGGCTATTATGACCGTCATTGTATTGCTGTTGCGTTCATTCTTGATGTTGCTGCTGTTTCAATGGTGGTGGTGGTGGTGGTGGTGGT
>NW_026397132.1:0-291 GCF_001194135.2 Octopus bimaculoides | reverse complement strand
ATATATATATATATATATATATATATATATATACATACACACATATCTCTTTACTCTTTTACTCTTTTACTTGTTTCAGTTGAGCAAATCAATCCCAGGATTTATTCTTTGTAAGCCTAGTACTTATTCTATCGGTCTCTTTTGCCGAACCGCTAAGTTATGGTGACATAAACACACCAGAAAACACACCCATATATATGATGGGCTTCTTTCAGTTTTCGTCTACCAAATCCACTCACAGGGCTTTAGTCGGCCTGAAGCTATAGTAGAAGACACTTGCCCAAGGTGTCA
>NW_026397131.1:0-347 GCF_001194135.2 Octopus bimaculoides | reverse complement strand
AGTTGAACAAATCGACCCCAGGACTTATTCTTTGTAAGACTAGTACTTATTATATTGTCTCTTTTTCCGAACCGCTAAGTTACTGGAACGTAAACGCACCAGCATCGGTTGTCAAGTGACACACAAACACGCACATACACACACACATATATATACACGACGGGCTTCTTTCAGTTTCCGACTATCAAATTCACTCACAAGGATTTGGTCTGTCCGAGGCTATAGTAGAAGGCACTTGCCCAAGGTGCTTAGCAGTGGGACTGAACCTGGAACCATGTGGTTGGGAACCTAGTTTCTAACCATACAACCACCCCAGCGCTTATATATATATATATATATATATATAT
>NW_026397130.1:0-240 GCF_001194135.2 Octopus bimaculoides | reverse complement strand
TACATACATACATACATACATACATACACACATGCATACATTAGCATGAGTCTAGATACATACACGCACATATAATACTCACGTGCATATATACATAGGTACGCTCACATATCATTCAAGCATTGATACTCAAATTCTAACAGATAGATAGATAGATAGATAGATAGGTAGATAGGCAAGATAAATAAACAGGCAGACAGATACATTTCTTTTATTAGCCACACAGGGCTCAACGAAGAT
>NW_026397129.1:0-201 GCF_001194135.2 Octopus bimaculoides | reverse complement strand
CCATTTCACGTGCGTATAAATACCTGTATTTGTGTGCATGTCTATGTATGTATGTGTGTGTGTATCTATGTATACATGTATGCATGTGCATTTCTGTACGTATATATGTATGTGGCAGCTACGCAATATATTTCAAATATTTGTATCTATATATTCACACGGGCAACACGTGTTCTTATATATGTGTGTGTATGTGTGTAT
>NW_026397128.1:0-265 GCF_001194135.2 Octopus bimaculoides | reverse complement strand
TGTCTTTTATGTTTTGTCCTTCTCCCGGTTTATTTTATGTTTTTGTTTGTGATTTCATGTAACCAGTTGAAACAGCAACTAGCTGATAATGATGCCATCCAGTCCGAAACAGTTGGGCAAGCGTATTTGGAGGAGTATGCCCTCAAGTTTTTCATTGTGGCTGACAACAAAGACAGAGCTGCTCAATTTGATAAGTATGTATTGTTTGGAGCTGAAAATTATTCATCATAAACACACACACACACACACACACACACACACACAG
>NW_026397127.1:0-713 GCF_001194135.2 Octopus bimaculoides | reverse complement strand
CAATCTCTTTCGAGTGGTTGGAAATTGTCGTATACGTTACGTCTAATTCATTAGAACCCATCCAGCCACTCGGCTGTAAAGTGTTGCCATCATGGTAATATGCACATGGTATGTTGTATCAATCTTCATATTAACTCCCAGGTCACGCCCCGACTCTGACTCTGTGATCATATGACCTTCTGGTCCAGTGTATTTCGATTTTAGCCTGGTGTTGGGCCGATAGTGGAGTGCCTGAAATATCATAGCATTGAAATGCATGTTATTTTTGTTAGCCCATTAGTAGATTTCGTTCAGTTCTTGCTGCAGTTTTATGATATCCTCTGGGTTCCTAACTGCCTGCGATACATTGATGCCGTCAGCATAACTGTTCAGTTTGGCTGACTGTACCGCGGAGAGCATGTTTGAGAGGGCCATCAAAAATAGTAATGGCCCCAGTGCAGGTTCCTGTGGGACTCCGCTGAGAATTGGTGTCTCTTCAGAGTGAGTACCGTTGGCTTCAGAGTGAGCAACAACTGTCTGACACCTGCCATTCAGAAAATCATGCAGCCACTCTCTCAGGTTTCGCAGCTTGTGACCAACCATGACCAGCCATATCGAAAGCCTTGGCAAAGTTGAGGTATATCACGTCTACAGCTGACTGTTTTAGCTGTTGCTTCAGTACCCAGTCAATACCTATACATATGTATACATATATATAACCATACATACATATA
>NW_026397126.1:381-641 GCF_001194135.2 Octopus bimaculoides | reverse complement strand
GATGGCAAGCATTTTGTCGATGATGTTTGATAATAATATCAGGTCTGCTAATATTTAACTGTCTATCAGTACGAATGGTGAAGTCCAATACAAAAGTAACTCTGTTACCCTCTGCAACTGATTTTGGGTGGTGTTCTTACCAATTTTTAGGGAGTGAAATGTCATAGTGACGACAGATATTTTAATTTAGGTACTACCGTATTCGGTCATGTCCATGTTTGTACTCGGTTATAACGTGTTTAGAGCAGACAGCCACAATG
>NW_026397126.1:0-158 GCF_001194135.2 Octopus bimaculoides | reverse complement strand
AGTAGTAGTAGTAGTAGTAGTAGTAGTAGTAGTAGTAGTAGCGTACAAGTTTCATTTTCAATTTCACAACAGCACGCAAGTTTTACTGTTGTTTAGCATCATCATTCTCAGCAGCAGCAGCAGCAGCCGCAGTAGTAGTAGTAGTAGTAGTAGTAGTA
>NW_026397125.1:0-368 GCF_001194135.2 Octopus bimaculoides | reverse complement strand
CATACATACAAACATACATACATACATACATACGTACATACATACATACACAGTCAGACAGATAGGTACACAGACACCTGAATGCATATTCCATTTCAAACTTCTTTATCAATATACACAACGACATGTTATATATACAACTTCTTGAAAGGTAATTATAGGTATTGGAATACAAAATCTTGAGCTCAAGATTGATCGGGCACCAGCGGGTATATGGATGCTTGTCTTCACATAAGTTCAGGTGTACACGTGCAAATATAAATAGGGATATACATATACATGTTCTTAAGTGTACATGAATATAAATATTCTTATATGCATATTCATGCCGCGTGTACATGTATATATATATATATATATATACACAC
>NW_026397124.1:0-370 GCF_001194135.2 Octopus bimaculoides | reverse complement strand
GTTCAATAATTAAGTTTTTCACTGAATTTGTGAGTTCTTTACTTTTCGCCGTTATTATGACACTACTTTATGCTGTCTCAGTGCTGAATGAAGAAGCTAGCGTTTTGACACTTAAAAATGACCACTGATAAGATTATTGGAACAAACGAGAATGTTCTAGTAAAAAAAAATTATTTTAACAGTATTTTGTGGCATAGAAACTCCTAAATTTATTCTGTACGAATACTTTTTTCACCCTTAAATATTTATAATTGTCTATAAATTCATTAGTTACTATAATTTATTTGTTTCTTTTGTATATTCTTAGTTTATGCATGTGCATGCAAATATAGTATTGGTATGTCCCATTTATGTTCATTAGAAATTAAAT
>NW_026397123.1:0-216 GCF_001194135.2 Octopus bimaculoides | reverse complement strand
ATATATATATATATTTATACACACATACATGTATATACATATAGAAACACACACCTATGCATCCCCTACACATACACACATACACATGTTCATATACATAGATATGCAAATGTATTTGTTGGGAGGTTATATACATAAATAAGCTCATTCACTCTTTCCTACTCTGTCTGTCTGCCTGTCTGTTTGCTTCTCTTTCTCTCTGTCTCTTTTTCTACA
>NW_026397122.1:0-235 GCF_001194135.2 Octopus bimaculoides | reverse complement strand
ATTATTATTATTATTATTATTATTATTATTATTATATATATATATATTTGTGTGTGTAAACAGGACAAATAGGACTTAATGCCTCAATATATATTGTCATTTTTAATCAGCATAAATCTCAAAGTGATGCAACAGCTCTGATTCTCATGCAGGGCAAGCACAAAACTCATAGCCTTCATGTAACTTTGTAACTTCTAATTAAAAAATAATGATGATAATAATAATAATAATAATA
>NW_026397121.1:0-370 GCF_001194135.2 Octopus bimaculoides | reverse complement strand
ATGGTAATCCATGTAGATAATTGTTAGAAAGATTAGGATGCATGTTTTTTAGTTTTAGTGTTATGTTTAAAAAGGCTGAATGTTTATGTGTCAAACAGGAAATGTGGATAAGCGGAGACAATTCTGTGGGTTTTATACTCTTTAGTTGGGGCTATGGACTCTTTTTAAACAGGAAGTTTATGTCTGTTCTTAGAGAAACAAGAAGTAAATTTATATGTATTTCAGTGGGTAGGCGAGAGAAGGGAATACAGTTACTGAGAAGTTTGTATGTTAAGAAGTGTTTGAAAATTTCAATCCCGACATTTACTGACTTATGTATCGTCATCATCATCATCAACGTTTAACGTCTGCTTTCCATGCTAGCATGGGT
>NW_026397120.1:0-666 GCF_001194135.2 Octopus bimaculoides | reverse complement strand
GTCTAGTATGCACACTGACATTACACATCCATCAGAGCATACTGGCTTCAATCCTTTCGAGCTTACGCATGTCCTCAACAGTCACAGCCCATGTTTCACTGCCATGTAGCATGGCTGTTCGTACACATGCGTCATACAGCCTGCCTTTTACTCTGAGTGAGAGGCCCTTTGTCACCAGCAGAGGTAAGAGCTCTCTGAACTTTGCCCAGGCTATTCTTATTCTAGCAGCTACACTTTCAGCGCACCCTCCCCCACTACTAACTTGGTCACCTAGATAGCAGAAGCTATCAACTACATCTAGTTTTTCTCCCTGGAATGTGGCAGAAGTTGTTTTCTGCACATTTTCAGTGTTTATTGCTCCTGAACATCAGCGATATACAAAAACTAACTTCCTAGTTAACCTTCCTTTAATATTGCTGCACCTCTTATGTATCCATAGCTTGCACTGGGTACATCTTATAGAGTTTCTACCTACACCTTTTCTACAGATCAAGCAGGGCCATCTACCTGAAGGGCTTTGTGTTTTGTCTACCTTCCTATTTATTAAGACTTTGGTCTTTCCTGACCATCCAGAAGCACAATATCTGTATCACATCCTCAGGTTGTTTTTTTATCGTTTTTCTTGTTTGAACTCACTATATATATATAGAAACATGTATATATATA
>NW_026397119.1:0-326 GCF_001194135.2 Octopus bimaculoides | reverse complement strand
TTTTTTTTTTTTTTGTCTTTAACAAAGCTAAAGATATCAGCTTGAAGAAAATGTCATGAATGAAACTGTTGTTCCCATTTTGATTTTCTATTCCTAGAAAGGTCTTTAAGTATCTGTGGTGCTTGTATTTTCAATGCAAACCTAAGATGGGAATCACTGCGAAAATATCAATTTCAGTGTTCAATTTTAATTTTGGTGAGACCAAGGATTTATTTTAAAGAATTCAACTACAGGTAGCTTAGGCATTCTGTCATTACAGTCACCGACGACTATCTTAGACATTTTTACAAGGAAACACTAATTGTATGACATTTCTATGAACAAAT
>NW_026397118.1:0-667 GCF_001194135.2 Octopus bimaculoides | reverse complement strand
TGAACAGGGGTTGGTGATCGTGAGTACAATAATTTTACAAGTTTTGTTATTATGGATACCCCAGAATAAGCTTAGTTCAACTAACTATCATCAAAGCAGTTCCAGTTGCCATCATTTTGCCTCTTTTTTCCAAACACATTCTATTTTCAACTGTGTTATCAAATATGCCTTGCTTTCACCTAAGACAATCGAATATGATTTCAGGCGGCAAACTTGTGGAATCATTGAAGAATTGGTCGGACTGCCTTTCGCAATCGTTGTTCCAGCTCTATGCGCCCTGAACTCGAATCCCTCCGAAGTCAACTTTATCATTTGTCCTTTCGAAAATATATGCCAGTCAAACATTGGAGCTCGCTCTCTCTCTCTCTCTCTCTCTCTCTCTCTCTCTCTCTCTCTCTCTCTCTCTTTCTCTCTCTCTCTCGCTCTCTCTCACTCTCCCTCTCACTCACTCCTCCCTACCCTTCTCTCTCTTTATTTCTATCTCGCTCCTTTTCCTTCTCACTCTCTCTTTCCGTCGTTGCTTTTCTTTATTGCATTGTACGTATCACCGAAAGGTCGACTACGATATCTGAGGTAATTTACTCCGTGTACTAATCTATGAAACTAATTATTCAAGCTCACCACCATAATCTTATTTTGTACCATGTTCCAGATTTGGACGGAAGAA
>NW_026397117.1:0-233 GCF_001194135.2 Octopus bimaculoides | reverse complement strand
CACACACACACACACACACACACACATATATATATACATACACGTATATATATGTATGTATGTGTGCATATACATAATATATAAATGCATGCGTGTATGTATGTATGCGTGTATATATGCATATATTTATATATATATGTGTGTGTATATTTGGATATATATATGTATATAAGGATATATATGTATGTATATATGCATGTGTGTGTGCATAAGTATATATATATATATATATA
>NW_026397116.1:0-910 GCF_001194135.2 Octopus bimaculoides | reverse complement strand
ATATATATATATATATATATTAGGTTGAGGAAAAGTCTCTAATGAGTAGTGACTTCAAGCTACAGACATCATACACACATGCACACACAAAGTTTTATACATATATACATAGACCATAGTTATTTAAATGTCCGCTTTTCGATGCTTGCATGGGTCAGGTTGAGGCAGCTTCTATGCAGCTGGATGCTCTTCCTGTCACCAACCCTCACCTGTTTCCAAGTAAAGTAAATTTTTTTTCCCCAGGACCAGATATATTCTCTCAGAACATAGGAAATAAATGACACTGCTTGTATGAAGGTGATCATCATTTACAACTATCATATGATGTCAAGACAAGGTGATACAAGTGCAAGCACCGCCCCCCCCCATACACACACACAATATGTTTCTCTCAGTTTCTGCCTACCAAATCCACTCACAAGGTTTTGGTTGACCCAAGGCTATAGCAGAAGACACTTGCCTAAGGGGCCATGCAGTGGGACTGAACCCGGAACCTTGTGGTTGGGAAAGCAAACTCCTTGTCACACAGTGTGCTTATACCTTGTTACACCTGTGCCTTAGCCATACCTGAGTATGGTTAATAATTAATCAGTCAGTTCTTGCGAAAATGGAGATGAAAGAGCTTTAGCATCAGCAAAAGAATTAGCCACAGAATTGAATGCAGAGCTCGTGTTTAAAGCTGCAAGAACACACCTCCCCCCACATACCTACATGTGGACAAAATCACAGCATATCAACAACATCACTTCATCATCCAAGGTAAGTCTGATTTTAAATTTAAAATGTTGAATTTATTGTATTATAGTGTTGTAGCACTCCATTGGTTATGATGATGAGAGTTCCAGTTGATCCGATCAACAGAACAGCCTGCTTGTTAAATTAATGTGCAAGTGGCTGAGCACTCCACAGA
>NW_026397115.1:0-519 GCF_001194135.2 Octopus bimaculoides | reverse complement strand
ATATATATATATATATATATATATATATATATATACACATACGCATACATGTATAGCTACGCATGCATATATGTGGGCGTGCGTGTGTGTATGTACGTATGTATGTATGTATGCATAGAGGAATGTGTAGATGTGCTCATACATGCATATACATCTTTACTACAAAAAAATAGGCGCAGGAGTGGCTGTGGTAAGTAGCTTGCTTACCAAACACATGGTTCCGGGTTCGGTTCCACTGCGTGGCACCTTCGGAAAGTGCCTTCTACTATAGCCTCGGGCCGACCAAAGCCTTGTGAGTGGATTTGGTAGACGGAAACTTAAGGAAGCCCTCTACGTTCACCAGACCTCACACCACTAGACTTTTTTATGGGAATACCTAAAAGACAAAGTCTACGCTATGGAACCAGCAAAAGTCGCTAATTTGAGAGCAGCCATTGAAAGAGAATGCACACAAATACCAAACGAATTATTTCCTGATGTTTGCGATGCCATTGCTTCGCGTTGTCAGCAGTGCCTGGA
>NW_026397114.1:0-286 GCF_001194135.2 Octopus bimaculoides | reverse complement strand
ACACACACACACACACACACACACACACACACACACAAACATACACACAGCCTTTCGGGTTTGTTTTTAAAACTATTTATGTAGTATTACGACAGTTTAAGTATATATTAACTAAGTTTGACAGGAATTGATGGGTGAGCCTTTGGCCAATCAGATTCGCAAGGAGCCATGAAAGCATCGATTTATGGGTTCGATTCAGCCTGAAGTTAGCTCATCATTTTTCGGTCATTTGCTTGTATTTAAAAATTGTCGCTTTAAAATCGGAGAATAAATATCATTATGATAT
>NW_026397113.1:0-276 GCF_001194135.2 Octopus bimaculoides | reverse complement strand
CGCGTCGGATACAAAGTTAACATTACACATTATGGTATTACACCGTCAAAACAACTTCCTTCATATATCAAATTCGTAAGCAGCTATACAAGAAAATGTTTTTGAAAATTATGTTTCTCATATTTTCAATGATTCACGAGGTTTTAATAACAACCGAGACTAGTGAACCATTATTACCTCCTGGCTGCTACAAGCCATGTTCTTGAACCACGAGATCTGATATCACAGCGAGTGTAATACTATACTTAGTTAACATATGGTTGTAACTTTCTTTAA
>NW_026397112.1:0-364 GCF_001194135.2 Octopus bimaculoides | reverse complement strand
ACACACATACATACATACCTACATACATACACACACATACAGACATACATACACCCGTACACATACATACATATGCATTCACACACATATACACACATACGTAAACACACACCCACACACATACATACATGCACATACACACACTCATACATAGACAGATAGATACATACACACACACATGCATGCATTCACACATGCATACATACATACACACACGCACACACTCATACATACACACACTCATGCACTCATACACACACACATACATATCATAATCATTCAATGTTTATTTTCCATGTGGGTATGGGTTGGATAATTTGACAGAACACAACACCAAGGATGTAATATAAACTTTATACAGTGC
>NW_026397111.1:0-393 GCF_001194135.2 Octopus bimaculoides | reverse complement strand
GTGTTTCGTTAAGAAAACAAGTGGTGCCCGTCAAATCAGAAAGATCCGCGATGAGTACACGTTATGAATAACATGCAACGAGGCAGAAATGCATTTGACGTTCTCATTCGCTGCTACGAGAACAAGTTCCGTCTCCGTCCGATCTATACATATTGTGATTTTAAACTCATTGCGTCCCTGGGAGATATTATCTTCGAACGAATACCGCAGTAAATTTTACTAAAATGTATTTACATTAAAAGTGATACATAAATGGTTATCAAAATTCGATCATTGCTGTGGCCACGAAAATCCAGTTATTTTTATTCTGTTCAAGTTTCCTTGGATATGGTGATCCTAGCTGCTGTGCCCTGGTGAAGATCACTCGTTGCTGTTGTCCCGATCGCAGCACCC
>NW_026397110.1:0-407 GCF_001194135.2 Octopus bimaculoides | reverse complement strand
AAAATAATATAAAAACTATAGCCAAGAGAAGAAGAGCTTGTTCTCTAATGAGCTGACATGGAACCAAATAAACCAAATAACCAAACAAACATGGTAATCTGTTTAACAAATCTGTCTTCAGAATCTTTCCATTTCAATTTTCAATGATACTTCTGGAATGTTCCACCAGGAAATGTAATATTGCTAACTACATTTGCACTGTTGATTGTTATTATTATTATCATCATCATCATCATCATCATCATCATTATTATTATTATTATTATTATTATTATTATTATTATTGTTATTATTGGTTATTTTTGTTGTTGCTGTTGCTGGTGCTGTTTTTGTTAAGAGTTGTTATACACACACACACACTCTCTCTCTCTCTATCTCTCTCTCTATCTCTCTCTCTCTCTCTCTCT
>NW_026397109.1:0-393 GCF_001194135.2 Octopus bimaculoides | reverse complement strand
TATATACACACACATATGTATCAATGTGTGTGAGCATCATGTGTGTATGTGTGTGTGCATATATATACAGGGTGCAGTGAATAAACTGTCATCTTTGCAATTTCGGCTGGTTATACTCAAGATTGCTCCAATCTGGCCAGCCCCAAGGAAAAAACTAAGCTAAGAGCATTAGATTTCTTGGAAGAAAGCAGCAAATGTATACAAAAACAAGGATGGAAAAAAATGGAGAATGTTACACAAATACAAATAACAGGACATAACAACAGGTGTCTTTCGACTAAGGACGAAGTAAATTAAGCTGGCGTGTGTGGAAGTAATGCCTTACGGCAGAGATACAAGATTTCACAGGCACAGGGAAGAATTATATATATATATATATATATATATATATAT
>NW_026397108.1:0-389 GCF_001194135.2 Octopus bimaculoides | reverse complement strand
CATACATACATACAAACATACATACATACACACATACACACATACATACAAATACCAACGTATGTACCAACACATATCTATATCTATGCCCATCCATACTTCCAACAAATATCTACACACAGACACACACACTCGCACACTCACACATACACACGCGCTTGCACAGACATACTCACATACGCACTCATTCGCACACACATACAAACACATACACTCACACATACTCATTCGCACGCCTGTGCGTTGTGTGCGTGTATGTATGTATGCATGTATGCATGCACGAATGTGTTTATGTATACACACCCACACACATATATATATACATACATAAATACATACATGTACACATACATACATACATACATACATATATATATATATATATATAT
>NW_026397107.1:0-249 GCF_001194135.2 Octopus bimaculoides | reverse complement strand
ATCTATCTATCTATCTATCTATCTATCTACATATCTCTCTCTCTCTCTCTGTTTATCTCTGTCTCTGTCTCTGTTTGTCTCTCTATCTATCTGTCTGTCTATCTGTCTATCTGTCTATCTATTTACCTGTCCGTCTGTCTGTGTGTCTGTCTCTACACACATCTACTATGACACATTACTATACGTGTGTATATAACTACTGCGCTGTGTGTGTGTGTGTGTGTGTGTGTGTGTGTGTGTGTGTGTGGG
>NW_026397106.1:0-404 GCF_001194135.2 Octopus bimaculoides | reverse complement strand
TTTCTTTTGCGTAATGAAAGCAGGCCTTTGGGTTTGACTTAATGTTTTTTTATAATCCAGGCTTCTTTGTCTGTTCTCTCCTTCACATAGGATTGTTGCAGCCTTTTTTCGATCTCCATCAGTGTCGTTTTTAGGCGGGACCTTTGGCCATTCTTGGGATGCTGGTTGAGTCGATTTCCAACTTTTGTCCGTCGTCTCATGAGGATCTTCCTCTCCCTTGGAATCTTGTTCCTACTTTTTTTGACCTTGTGCTCCGGGACATATTTCTGGCTTATGGCTTGCACATGTATATATACATACATGTATATATATATATCAATACATATACAAATACATATATATACATATATACATATTTACAAATATACACACATGCATATATATATATATATATATATATATAT
>NW_026397105.1:0-807 GCF_001194135.2 Octopus bimaculoides | reverse complement strand
GAACATTCCTTTCTTATTCCTTCAATATTAAGATGTGTATGTGTGTGTGTATGTATGTGATTATGCATGCATATACGTATATATTTGTCTGTTATGCACATACCTTGACTTTAGACCTATACCTTGGAAGAGCAATGAAAATATCTCTGCTATACATATTTCAAATGAAAATGATCCCCTTGTTGTAAGTTACTTGAAATTTCTGCTGTTTCTACTTCCACAATTAATTATTGAATAAACAACTAACAAACTTGTTAGATGATCACCGCTGATATAACAAACGCCTTCATAAAATAATAATCAGCGGCTATGAAAAATAATAGTAGATTTTAGCATGAACAAAATTCATGTCATCATGATATTATGTAATTAATTTAACAACTAGCTTGTTGCATGCACTGACAAATAACATTCCACAAACATATATAAAATGATGACAGGATGTGTCATCATCTTTGCCAGATACATATTGAAGACTGGACTTCTGAGAAACTTACAGCAAATGCAATAAATGTATTTTATTTTGTAACAAGAGTAAATAAATAGGTACAAATATTTAAATGGATTTAATTTGAAAGAAAGAATCTTTTCAAGTTTTTGCACAAGGACATCAGTTTTAAGGGAGGGGCAAGTCAGTTACATTGACCTCAGTACATGACTTGTACTTTATTTAATCGGTCCTGGAAGGATGAATGGTACGGTTGACTTTAGCGGAATTTGAACTCAGAACATAAGGAGTCAGAAGAAATGCTGCTAAGTATTTTTTCTGATGCACTAATGATTCTGCTAGCCATCTATATATATAAA
>NW_026397104.1:0-357 GCF_001194135.2 Octopus bimaculoides | reverse complement strand
TACGTTACGTATAACGGGATATCATTGTTGAACTTACTCAAATTATAATCTTGCTCGATCGGAGCTGACAAGGAACTAAACAAAAGCAAAACTATTATCACAACCAAACCAAGGAACCCGTATGTGGTTGTCTGGCTGTCTGAAAATAACAGCAAAATCTTCTTCAAGTCACGCTCTGTCACATTTTGAAAGATTAAAGAAAGCATTGTTTTCTAGATGCATTAAACCTGGTAGTACGTTTGGGAGATCAGATGTGACAAAACTTTCCACAATAAGTCTGTGAGATCAGAGCTGCGTGATAAGAGCTGGGTAATCGCAGAGCTGGGTGATCAGAGCTAGGCGATGATAGGGAGGGGG
>NW_026397103.1:0-215 GCF_001194135.2 Octopus bimaculoides | reverse complement strand
GAGAGAGAGAGAGAGAGAGAGAGAGAGAGTGAGATTATATATATATATCTATATATATATATGTATATATACGTATTTATGTACTTACTTATGTAAGTTGTATGTATGCTTGTATGTATGTATATATGAATTTATGTATGTATGTATGTATGTATGCATGTGTACATGCCTGTATGTATGTATGTATGTATGTATGCATGTATGTATGTATGTAT
>NW_026397102.1:0-323 GCF_001194135.2 Octopus bimaculoides | reverse complement strand
ACAGACACACACACACACACACACACACACACACACACATATATACGATGAGCTTCTTTCAGTTTCCATCCACCAAATCCACTTACAAAGCTTTGGTCAGCCCAAGACTATAGTAGAAGACACTTGCCCAAGGTACTATGCAGCAGGACTGAACCCAGAACCATGTGGTTGAAAAGCAATCTTCTTACCACACATTGTTTATAGTGTTTAGCCCAAGGGTGGTTTTGATCAATGAGACCTATATCTGAAGGCATTCCAGCTATGGCCATCCTACCTTCTAAATGGGGTCAAGGACTATGTTATATAATGTGCCCATTCTTTAT
>NW_026397100.1:0-463 GCF_001194135.2 Octopus bimaculoides | reverse complement strand
AAAGCGGACGTTAAACGATGATGATGATGATGATGATATATACATATATGACTGTTGACCGAACACCATTCAATTTTTTTCTCCGTGTTTTTCTCCTTGTTTTCTCCATATTCTTTCTGTTGAAGAGCGTAGCTCGAAACGTTAAAGACTTTCCGTATTCCCGAGCGTCATACTAATACATCCTTTTGTTGTTTACACCACCTGTCCTCATCTGTTGTTGTTTTTTTTTCGTACATTCTCCTAGATGTAATCGCCTTACCTCGGTTTTCTTTTCGTCGACTGCGAGTCTGTCTTGCGGTATCCGATCCTCGAAGTTTGCCCCGACCCGAAGAACACTAGGAATAGCAGCTGCTTCTCTCAAACCTAGACCGTCGCTTAGCACGTCCTCTCCTGACCCCGACCCCGTTCGAAAGAGGGCACGAAATCCCGATCGAGGCTCCCTCTGCCCTTCTTCCTCTTCCGG
>NW_026397099.1:0-212 GCF_001194135.2 Octopus bimaculoides | reverse complement strand
AATGAGTCAATCCAGTAATTGGGGGCTTGGCTTCACATTAGTGTGTGTGTGTGTATCTATAAAGCTGTGTAGAGGAAGGCCCCAAAACAGTGTGCATCCTTTCCTGATGATCTTTTGAAACCTACTGATGTCTGAAGTTTTCAACTGACTGCACTCACACAAGCAAGCTGTTTCCAAGTATCTTAATGGTCATTTTTTTTCATTGATGAATT
>NW_026397098.1:0-296 GCF_001194135.2 Octopus bimaculoides | reverse complement strand
TACCTTTTTCATCGACCACAACTGCTTAACCTCCCAAGCTAACCTGTCAGGTCTATCGACTTTTCTTTCTTCATTATCGCATACCTTGTTGTCTACTGGGCATGCTATATCTATGATCCAGCATAGTTTGCTTTCTTTCACAATTAACACTATGTCTAGCTTCCTATTCTTTATCTAATGGTCGCACTGAATCATAAAATCTGACAGGATCTTTACTTTATCATATCGATAATGCTTTCGGGTTTATGGTCGTACCAACTTTTTGCTCTGTCAAGTCCATACTTGTTGCAAAGTGT
>NW_026397097.1:0-276 GCF_001194135.2 Octopus bimaculoides | reverse complement strand
TATGGGAAAGAATGCTTGAATGAAAGAACTTGCAGAAGATGCTTTGCAAACTTCAGAAGTGGAGATTTCAGCCTTGAAAATGAAGCTCGAACAGGACGTCCAGTTGAGTTTGATGATAAGCTCCTTGAGGCATTACTTGAAGAAAATCTTGCATTATCAGTTGAAGAATTGGCAATAAAGCTTAGTTCAAACCATAGTTCGTCGTCAACAACTTGGAAGGTCCCTAGACTTGGAAAACGGGTGCCTCATGAATTGTCCGAAAGCAACCGCAAATCC
>NW_026397096.1:0-262 GCF_001194135.2 Octopus bimaculoides | reverse complement strand
ATATATATTTATATATATATACATATGCACACTTACACACAGACACACGCATATATATGTATGTATGTATACATGTATGTATGTAAATATGAGAGTATTTTTGTAAACAAGCTTAGAAGCCCTGAGTGAGTTGGTATGCTACCCAAAATAAGGAAATTCTCAAACGCGGGGTGGTGTGAAGAAAGCTTATAAAATCGGGTATGTACAAGAAGGACAAATATATACATACATGCATACATACATATATATATGTATATATATA
>NW_026397095.1:278-607 GCF_001194135.2 Octopus bimaculoides | reverse complement strand
GTCGAGGTTAACCACGACAGAATTTGAAACTAGAACGTTAAGTGCCGGAAGATAAATCGCAAGATATTTTATCCGACGCTCTAACAATTATAGCAATCCACCGTCCTGTGACATGTAGTACTACATGATAGCTTAGGTCCAACATGTGGCATACATGAGTGGCGGTTTAGATCCAATATGTAGTATGCATTACAAGTAATGGCTTAGGCCCAACATGTGGCATAATAATACGTGATGGTTTACGTCCAACATACGGCATACATTCATACTTGATGGTTAACGTCCAACATGTGTCAAACATAATAGTGATGTTTTAGGTCCAACATGTG
>NW_026397095.1:0-268 GCF_001194135.2 Octopus bimaculoides | reverse complement strand
CGTCCAACATGTGTCAAACATAATAGTGATGTTTTAGGTCCAACATGTGGATACATTATACGTGATAGCTTAGGTCCAACATGAGGCATACAAAAATAGGGAATGGTTTAGGCACAACATATAGCATACATAATACGTGATGGTTTATGTCCAACATGTGGCATAACTTATTACGTGATGGTTTACATCCAGCATGTAGCATACTTAATACGTGATGCTTTAAGTTCAACATGTGGCATACATAATACGTGATGGTTTAGGTTCAATA
>NW_026397094.1:0-258 GCF_001194135.2 Octopus bimaculoides | reverse complement strand
ATGTATATACATACATATACACACACAAACGAGGTGAGGCGCTGAAATGTTCTTGACTTTGAGTAAAAGAGAATACAGGAGGAATAATTAATTATGATGTTATTTAACATATTTTCCTCTCAGATTCATACACTTATTGCAACGGTCCTTCAGCTTTTCAAAGCCTTATAAAAGGGCTCAGAATATTGGGCCCCCAATCTGGCTTTTAGAATTGACATTCCAGCCACCAGGATCTTTACAGCATATATATGTATATAT
>NW_026397093.1:0-491 GCF_001194135.2 Octopus bimaculoides | reverse complement strand
CCACCAGCACGAAGGTCAGTCAGGTGATAAATATATATAATATATATATACATATATATATTTATATATATATAGATATATATAATAAATATATATACAAAAATGGACAGTGAAGACCCTGCACACTGTGCTCAGGATCAGGAGGACCAAACGGATCACCAAGACAAGGCAGATGCCACCAGTGCTATAGACACTGATGAGGGATGCAATGACCATGGTGAATACAGTCAACGCTGCACCACAAACGACAAAGACAGGAGAACAGACAAGAAGACGGTAAACACAAACAGGCTTCAAGCCCAAACACGTCACACAGAGAAAAAGAAAAAGAAACAGATCTGTAAATTCTATCTAAATGGTACCTGCTGGCACGGAGAAAAGGGACGAAACTGCAAATTTGCCATCTCAAACACCACCAGCTAAACAAAATAAGCGGGAGCGCAGAAAAGGGAGACCAGAAAACTGAAATCTACGTACACATAATCCACCGA
>NW_026397092.1:0-738 GCF_001194135.2 Octopus bimaculoides | reverse complement strand
AACCCGGAACCATGTAGTTGGTAAGCAAGTTACTTACTACACAGCCACTCCTAGTAATCTCCTGCCATATCACGGTTCACCTATCACGGTTTCTCATTTAACCTTACATCGATTCCTCCGTGGTGTTGTTTTGCATTTATAATAAAATATATACAAATTATAAAAATAATAATAAAAAATATACAGTACAGTACTGTTTCTACTTCGCGGATTTTCACCTATCGCATGCCGTTTTGAAACGTAACACCCGCGAAAGTCGAGGAATTACTGTATATATACCTAACAGCACATAATATTTTTCGGCCTATTATCTTATGTTAATTTTAATTTTAAGCTATAATTAACAATACTAATTAATCAAATAATATAGGTGAACTAAATTGTCATGTATTGATAATATCCCCAAATCCTTTCTATAAACAACATTTGTGATGACGTAATGCACAAGATCTCTATCTATCCAGAATGTAAACAAATTATAAATATTCATCGTGCCGATTATATGGTAGATAGATACTTATGCTTCATGTAGATATCATTTTATATAAATATATTGGATAGAAGCATTAATTAAATCACAATAAAATATAAACAAATTCTATCGAATTTATAGTGCGTATATATGTGTATGAGTATATGCCTTTTGTATGTACTTATGTACGTGTATATGCGTATCTGTGCATTTATGTATAAATTTAAATATGCGCATGCGTATGTATTTATATATGTATATATATA
>NW_026397091.1:0-212 GCF_001194135.2 Octopus bimaculoides | reverse complement strand
CAGGTCTTCTTGGGTCTACCTCTTCCGCAGGTTCCCTCAACTGCTAGGGTATGACACAGTTGTCCTCATTCATATGTAACACATGACCATACCAGCACAGTCATCTCTCTTGCACACTACATTTGATGCTTCTTAAATCCAACTTTTCTCTCAAGATACTTTCACTCTGTCGAGTATGCACACTGACATTACACATCCAGCGGAGCATACTG
>NW_026397089.1:0-384 GCF_001194135.2 Octopus bimaculoides | reverse complement strand
TGTATGTATGTATGTATGTATGTATGTATGTATGTATGTGTATTTGTATGCATGTATGTATGTAGATATGTATGTATCTATGTGTATTTGTTTGCATGTATAAATGTATATATGTATGTATGTATGTATGTATGCAAGAGTATATACTTCAATGCTTGTAAGTATGTATGTATTATAATTATGAGCGTGTGTGTGTATGTATGCGTGCGTACCTGCGTATGTGTATATGTGCGTATGCATATGTATATGTATGCATGTATAAATGTATATATGTCTATATGTCTGAATGTCCGTATATATGTAGTAATATATACTTGAAAGGATGCATGTATAGATGCATATATGTACATATATACATATATATATATATACATATATATATAT
>NW_026397088.1:0-212 GCF_001194135.2 Octopus bimaculoides | reverse complement strand
TGTTGAATGGCAGCCCAGTCAAGATGGTATTTTCTTCTTCTCCTACTCTTCTTTTTGCACACATCTACAAAATGACTTTCTAAAATGTAATTCCATTATGCAGCTGAGGAGTACTTTTTCATTGCACATCTTATGTGGTGTTCTCACTACATAAATAAATGTAGGTTGTACGAAACGTACGTACTGCTATAACCTATTGAATTTTTGTTGCT
>NW_026397087.1:0-218 GCF_001194135.2 Octopus bimaculoides | reverse complement strand
GCCCGGTCTGGGAATCGAAACCGCGATCCTATGACCGCGAGGCCGCTGCCGTAACCATTGGGCCATTGCGCCTCCACATTATTGTCTCTAATAATACGATTTCGAGTAATGTGGTCGCTTGACTGTTCTCTTACAGCAGCACGAATTTGGCTTGTTCAGTCCGTCCTGCTACAGTTTTCACTTCCTCGTCACTGGAATAACGTTTGCCTCTCAAACCC
>NW_026397086.1:0-258 GCF_001194135.2 Octopus bimaculoides | reverse complement strand
TCTATATGCAGGTATATATGGGTGCTGTATTCACATTCATATGGATATATGAAAGATATATCATCTTCTGCATGTAGAGTTTTGTATACCTATGTATTTGTATTTGAGTATACATATATATTTCTACTTATATGTATACCCTGGTACATCTATGTTCAGGGATTGGACAAAATAATGCAAACACCTTAAAATTTCAAACAAATTCATATTAATATGGGGTAGGACCGCCTTTGGCAATAATTACAGCTTGAATTCTAC
>NW_026397085.1:0-494 GCF_001194135.2 Octopus bimaculoides | reverse complement strand
CAACATTTAAGTATGATAATTTAGTGTTTGCAATGTTTAAATATGATTACTTTCTATATATTTAATTTCTACAACGTTTAAGTATGATAATTTAGTGTTTGCAATGTTTAGATATGATTACTTTCTACAACATTTAAGTATGAAAATTTAGTGTCTACAATGCTTAAATATGATTACATTCTATATATTTAGTTTCTACAACATTTAAGTATGATAATTTAGTGTCTACAACATTTAAGTATGATAATTTAGTGTTTGCAATGTTTAGATATGATTACTTTCTATATATTTAGTTTCTACAACATTCAAGTATGATAATTTAGTGTCTACAACATTTAAGTATGATAATTTAGTGTTTGCAATGTTTAGATATGATTACATTCTATATATTTAGTTTCTACAACATTTAAGTATGATAATTTAGTGTTTGCTATATTTAGATAGGATTACTTTCTATATATTTAGTTTCTACAACATTTAAGTATGATAATTTA
>NW_026397084.1:4428-5602 GCF_001194135.2 Octopus bimaculoides | reverse complement strand
TATATATATACACACACATACATATATACATATATATGTATATACATATATAAATATATATACATTTATATGTATATATAAATATATATATGTGTGGCTGTATATACATATATATATGTATATACATATATATCTATATACATATATATGGATATACACATATATATCTCCCACCCCCCATTGATTTCCGCACATTTTTTATTTCAGATTTGTTTCCTATGCTGGTGTGAAGTAGAAAGATATTGATTTTCTGCAATGTTACGATGGAAACATATCAGATCGTGTGAATTTTTGAAAGTTCTCTCCCCACCCCTTGGAAAAAATTTTCCACACAAATTTCTTGATATAAAATTTCATTTTAAAAAACCCTTTTTCCTAAAAGTTATGAGGGAAGAACATTGGATCTTGTGAATTTTCTGAAGGCCTCTCCCCACCCGTGTTGCTTTCCTGGCATTTTTGTTTTTATATTCGTTTCCTACACCCATTGCACTTTTTTTTTGTGATTTAGTTTCTGGGTAATAATGTCAGCATTAACCAAATATTTATTTACCATTACTTTAATATAATGCCGTACCACAATGGGTAGGTTAGTGTAATAGAATAATACAATTCGTAAAGCGTGTAATGTAAAGAAGTTAATTTTGGTTTGTATATGTGTACATGATCTCATGGTAGTATATATATAGAGAGAGATATGGTAATGTTAAAGAGAAAAGAAAGTGAGTTACGTTGGTGAGTTACCATAGTTGTCCCTTTGTACCTTTTCCTTCAAAGACTTTGGCTTATGGAGTTCTTGTTTTTATAACTATCTAAAACCAGCTAGAAGCATAGACATATTGTCAAGAACAATAAATTTCGTTGACTGTCTGTTATCTCTATTCTAGCTTTTGGTGGCCTAGAAGAGGTTAGAAGGGTTGAGTGGCAAAGACATTATTCTGCTTAGTGAAGGCATCTGGCAAATGTAACTGCTGTCACTCACAGAAAAACTATTGTTTTACTGTGAAAAAGTGCTGTTAAGTGAAATTTGGTGATCGAGGATTGAATCCACATTATGCCTGCATGAAGCCACTACATATACATGTGTATATATATATGTGTGTGTATATATATATATGTGTGTGTGTGTATATAAGTATATATTGTATATAAGTGTATATAAGTATATATTCCTTTT
>NW_026397084.1:0-2306 GCF_001194135.2 Octopus bimaculoides | reverse complement strand
ATATATTTATATATAATGTGGAGGTATATACTTCTCACTCTTTCTCTGTGATCCACCTGTCACTCATATTAACCTTCTCTCTATATCTTTATTCTAAAAATCTCTTTTCAATGTCGTATTTTTTCTGTCCTCTCTACCTTCTCTCTCACGTACCTTACCAAATCTTCTCTTACTCATACTCTCAACTTCACCCTCACTCACTTTTCTTATATTACTCTTTCACCGATTTCCTCATACTTTTTTTTTACCTACTCTCTCTTATCTCTTACGTTTTCTTCTCTTTTACCACCTCTATTATCTTTTGTTCTCCTTTACTCTTTCCTCCCCTTTCTCATCTCTTACTTTTTCACCATCTCTCTTCCTCACACTGTTATCTTCTCTCTTACCTTCACCCTTTTGAACTTTCTTTTCTTTTCATATATCATTTGTTACTGATTTCTGCATGAAATTTCATTCTGTTTTCATTCACTTCACAAATTCTGTTAGATCAGAAGTAACACGGATATATTATAAGTGAAGTAGTAAAAGTCAGAGAGAGGGGAAAAGATAGAGTAAGACATTTGTTTGATTTTAAAGTTTTATCTTTTCATATACTTTGTTGGTGTCTTAGTTACTTGTAGTTTATCTATAGATACTGTGTAGCTACCTGTGACTGCTAACCCACATCTAAGCAAAACAGCCGACATTTGGAAGGCCGCTACAGCAAACCCTCTGGACTTCCTTCAGCCATGAGCAAGCATAGACCATTTCCAACAGATAGAGGTTCCTTTCCACCAAGTTCCATTCATCCTGATTATAATGTAGGTTTTCAACAGCATGGACTTGTTAATCACGGTTTTAGCATTGAGCCGGATTATGCGTCAGGTTATTCACACCTTCATGATGGAAGGCAGCCCTCTCATTATCTATCATCTCCACTTACACACTCTGCGAACCCACGTAACCGTTTCCCCGGTAATACATTGGATGAGAACGAAACAGGAGCGGACACAACGCTTGGTCGAAGACACAACGGCATTAAAAGAACAATGACCTACAAGGAGAGGATCAACATGCTGATTACTAACAATCTCGACATTTCTCCAAGTAAGCTCGTGGAAATTCTTAGGTATGTACTGTGTCGTCTACCTCCAACACCTCACTGTTTTAAATATAATTATTTATTCCTTTTCACCGCTGTTGTTATTTTCTTGTATTTTATTGCGGATTGGTTATTGTAGCAGACCATGACGGTATGGTCCTTTTTGGAACGCTTTTGTTCATAGAGGTTCTCGATTGGTAACCTTGTGGTAAGAAACATCTTAATGGGAGATGAGATAATTAGATATGATGGAGACTTGGAGTGTTGGACAGCCGCTGCACGGTCAAGTGATCGTTTGTCAAACATACTATGGCAACGAAGGGACTACTACATGGACCGCAGCCGGCAGCTTCATGTCTGTCAAATTATGCTTTACCATAATAAGAAAAACGATGTTTTCGGCATTCGGTGAAGTCTTCTTGGATATTTATGCTAGAAAAATCTCATCCCCTCCTCATCAATTTTTTTTTTTAAATCGGAAGTTCTGCTGGATCAAAGCTAAAGTTAAGCCATTGTAACAACTATTCTTTAGTAAGTACTATTGGAACACTAAAATCCTTATTTAGCCTGTTACTTATAGATGTGCACTTGTAAAAATTTACCGAAAAATGTGCCCTAACACTCAACAAAATTTTAGACGCTGGTGCTTAGCTATAATCTCACAGGTCAATCTTATGAGAGACCTGTCTGCCTGGCGGCCCTGCTTTTTTACAACCGTAATAAACTCCGTATAAATGCATTTACGTAACACCTGACCTGACTGTTGCCGTGTAACTTTGAGAAATGTATATTTTATACTGAAAATTTAAGGGGACGTAGAATATGATGATGTTAGTGTATGTGAAAAAATCCTTTTTTTCACTGGAGAACTTTTGTAACATTCTATCCCCACTCGACTTTGTTCCCTCTTTAAGGTGCTTATTTTCAAATTATACTTTGCAAAAATACATTTTCGAGAGTATAAATTGCGTAATGATAATATATAAATATGAACATATAAATAAACACATAAATCTGAAATTAAAAGTGAAAATGCTAAAGTTATGGAATGAGTGTTTACGACGATGTATTAGGGGAATTTAATTTGAAAAAAAAAGAAAAAATTGGTGGGCTCATTCTACTCTTAATTGATGGACATTTTCTTTTTTCGAAATTAATTTCAAGTTTCATTTTGTAGATGTGGTGTGTCATGTGAATGTGTGCGTGGATACCATTTTTTTTTTTT
>NW_026397083.1:0-281 GCF_001194135.2 Octopus bimaculoides | reverse complement strand
TAAATAGACACACAAATGAATTTAATAAATGAAATGAAATAACATAACAATATAGCATAATATAAACATAACATAGATAAATGTGTATATATATGTTGTAGAGGAAAATGATTGGGAAATATAATTTTATTCGGTCGTACAATATTTGACAATGTCAACTCAACTCATTCTATATATGAAGCAATTGTCAGTCTTTTATTGAATTAGCTAATAGATATAGTATTTTGATAAAGGTAAATGGAAAAGGAAATATATGTGTGTCTGTCTGTATATATATATAT
>NW_026397082.1:0-609 GCF_001194135.2 Octopus bimaculoides | reverse complement strand
GGTATTCCAGTTCATTACAGAAAATATAACAGAAAAGTCTAATTCTTCAACTGCATGTAACATGGGCAACGCCGGGTATCTCTGCTAGTCATATTAATAAATTGATCATGTTAATTATTACAATTACATTTCTACAAAATTTATATATTACATGTTTGTACTTTATTGCTTCATATTACTTTACATATATTTGATATATACTCTAGTAATATGTAGAGAAATGATAAGTTGAGGCGTCTAATGAAGATGAAACCTTTTCATTTCTAGAATTGATTACATGATACCTGAAAGATGGTGAATTGATTTGGTAGACGGAAGCTGAAAGAAGTCCGTCGTATATATATATATATATATGTATTATAAGGTTTTTAAACTTTTAAATTTTCATATTCAAAAGAGACAGAGACTTCAAATTCGATATACCGATTTATTCACAACTCTATGTTAACATTTCTGTGCCAAACTTATCCAGTGACTGGTCCATTGGATTTAGACATTTGGCACTTCTTCAGGAGTGGTTACCATTCGAACAAAACACGAAAAAACACATACATAACACTTATTAAATGATCTCAAGATGTGATGAAGTACAGCATGATGTCTCATGTA
>NW_026397081.1:0-461 GCF_001194135.2 Octopus bimaculoides | reverse complement strand
ATATATGTATACATATATGTATATATATATATATATATATGTATATATGTGTTTATATATGTGTATGTATATGTATGTGTTTATATATATGTATGTATATATATAGGGAGAATTCACGAAAAAACAACAGATGAAGACAGGTGGTGTAGACAACAAATGAATGTATTAGTATAACACTTGCGAATAGAGAAAGTCTTTAACGTTTCGAGCCTATGCTCTTCAACAGAAAGGAACACAGAAAGAAACAAGGAGAGAAAAAATGTGTGTAGTGGTCAGCGATCTATTATGGCGAATGCCGGACAGAAGGGTCACACAGGAGAGTTAAGAAGAAGGGGAGATAACAAAGTTGTAGTGATCCCAAAACGAAGGTGCGTGTGTGTGACAGAATACTAGTAATCTTAATGTACGCATGTGTGTTAGTAGGTGTGAAGGTATGAAAATGTGGGGATATATATATATAT
>NW_026397080.1:0-271 GCF_001194135.2 Octopus bimaculoides | reverse complement strand
TCCGTCGACCACCTCGGCCGCCTGTCCTAGCGTGCGTAACACACAGACACACATACACGCGGTCGGTATCGCTGCCGAGACGATGGCATTTCGATCGCACCTGCGGTTCGCCTAAGAGTCGGTCTCGAATGCTGTTCGTCATTCCGTTGGGTGAGGTTAGCGGACCTCGCTATCGCGCGTACGGTCTCGTATGGGGAATCAAGCAAATGCTGATTCCGGCGAATCACGTTTTTGGGTATTGCCCGGGCCAGCTGGCATAGGCTCAACCCCC
>NW_026397078.1:0-238 GCF_001194135.2 Octopus bimaculoides | reverse complement strand
TGTGTGTGTGTATATGTATATATATACATATACATGTATGTCCATGTATGCATGTATATTATTCACATCCAAACACACACGTGTATATACACACATGTAGACTTACGTGTAGAATTTTGAAATTCCACTTAGCCGTAATGGTACCAATAACCATTTCTTAGAATATGCTCTTTGCTTCTAAAGTGTTAGTAAGGAAAGCATATATATACATACATAAACATGTATATATATAAATATA
>NW_026397077.1:0-359 GCF_001194135.2 Octopus bimaculoides | reverse complement strand
GTTCTGAGTTCAAATTCCATCAAGGTTGGCTTTACGTCTCTTCCTTTTGGTATTGCTAAAATAAGTACCAGTTGAAACACGGATCAGTGTAATTGACTCATCCCCTCCTCTCATCGTCTGATATTGCTGGCCTTGTACCAAAGATTGAAATCGATATTAATGATTGCAATGAGGATGAGAATCAGATGATGACTATTTTACAACAATTATAATGTTTTTAATTATGAAATAAAGACACATTTATATTGTTGACTCTTTTCTTACCAAATTTATTTTTGTAATTAACTGCCTTTTATTTTATTTCTCTTCTTTTTTATTTTGAAAATGAAGAATTTAGTAAAATAACATTGTCATCATCA
>NW_026397076.1:0-677 GCF_001194135.2 Octopus bimaculoides | reverse complement strand
TATACATATATATATATATATATATACCCCTTAACAACTACATACGAACAAACTAATGACGTCTATATCAGTGGTAATTAATGGTATGTTTGGAACTTTCATATTAGCGTACATACATACATACATACATACATTTGTATATATGCCTCTGTGTGTTTATATATATATGTGTATATATACATACACACACATATCTACATTAAGGAAGTATATTACAGTATTTACACGACATTGGTGAAAATGATTACGTAAACGCTATTTGTTAATTGTTTTAATTTCGCTGCAATTATGGTTTAAATTGATTGGGAATCATTAATAACTTTGACGGGGAATAATTTATGCTATAGGAATTAAGCTAAGTATAATTAGAATTTTATTGTTCTTTGTGGAATTACATTGTAACAATAATATTGTCATTATGATATAAATTTATTTTATTATTTTGCTTATGTAACTTTTATCATATACATACAAACACACACACACGTACACACACATATGTATATGTACATTTTTATAGACATATATATATATATTTCATATATACATATATGTATACGCATATATAATACATATATATATATATATACACTGTTGTGTATATATATATATATTTAAATATATATGCACACAATATATATGTACGTGTATATATATATATATATATATATATGCAC
>NW_026397075.1:0-351 GCF_001194135.2 Octopus bimaculoides | reverse complement strand
CTCACAAGGCTTTGGTCGGCCCGAGGCTATAGTAGGGGACACTTGCCCAAAGTGTCACGCAGTGGGACTAAACCCGGAACCATGTGGTTGGTAAGTAAGCTACCTACCACACAGCCATTCCTGCTGCGTGTATGAGACAAAAGAAACAGAGAGACACACACACACTCTGTGTGTGTGTGTGTGTGAGGAGACAGATCAAATGAGCACATATGAAATAGTGTTTTCCAAAAATGAGTGGCCATCATTACATATTGCATGTCTTTTTCATCTAAACTTCGCGTCTCCTACTTGGACCATCACTGATAAAATATTCTACTTTATTAATCGACCGCGCTAAGCTGAAAGACAAAG
>NW_026397074.1:0-476 GCF_001194135.2 Octopus bimaculoides | reverse complement strand
GCGATCCTACGACCGCGAGTCCGCTGCCCTAACCACTGGGCCATTGCGCAAACACATATATAGGCATATATATATATATTATATTGAATATATGTTTGCATGAATACAACAATATTTGTGTATGAAGGTATTTATACACACACATATGTGTGTGTGTGTGTGTGTGTGCGTATGTATAAATGCATGTATATGAGAATGTAAGCATGAACAAATGTGTATTATATGGGCGCTTCTATGTACGTATCTGTGTAAGTATATATGTGTATGTATTAAATAGATGCCCGCATGTCGTGGACTAATATGCATATTTTTTTTATGTTCTAATTTGTATGTAATCCGAGTAATATTTGATTTAATTAGTCTACACGATGTATATATTTTATATATATATATATTATATTAACAGCGCACGGTAGCACTCACAGACACATATAGACATATATTTGTAAATAAATGAATTTATAAAACACACACAG
>NW_026397073.1:0-813 GCF_001194135.2 Octopus bimaculoides | reverse complement strand
ATGCACCCTTGGAAAAGTGGGCATTAACTCTTTCACATTCAAACCAGTCAAAGTGTTGGCGGCCGGTGTTCGTGTGTGTGTATGAGCGCGCGTGTTTGTGTGTATCTATGTGCATGCGTATATCTATGTGTGTGCTTTCGTGTGTTTGTTCCCCTATCACCGCTTGACAAGCGGAGTTGGTGTGTTTGGGTAAAGAAGTGGTTAGGTAAAAGAGATCGATAAGTTAAGTTCTAGGTTTAACAAAAGAATAAGCACTGGGTTCAATTCATTTGACTAGAAATTCTTCAAGGCGGTGCCCCGGCATGACCGCAGTCTAATGACTGAAACAAGAAAAAGGTAAAATATAAAGAGCTGAAAATGTACTTAATTGCTAATCAGCGATGTATTCATACTTGAAATATGTATATATCGAAAGCCCTCCAAACTGCAGTATTCGTCTTGAGAAAATTATTCTTATAGACCAGTGATTCTTCAACCGACTTTTGGCCATGCCCCACCGAATCATTTCTAAAATCCTGATTCCCCTTTGTGATATATAATTTTTGTTATTCAAAATTTGGTTAATGTTTACAATAAATACCCGGAAACAAGATTTTAAAAAATAGTGCAACGGACGTAAAATAAAAATGTGTAGGAAACGAATATGAAAAAAGATGCGCGGAAATCAACGTGTGGGCGGAGAACTTCGGAAAATTCACAAGATCAGAGTTTTTCCCTCATAACTTTCAGGAAAATGTTTTTTTTCAATGAAATTTTATCAGGCCATCCCATAAGTTCTGTCCGATTTTACCTTTTTTAAAATTGAATGAAATT
>NW_026397072.1:0-202 GCF_001194135.2 Octopus bimaculoides | reverse complement strand
ATATTATAAATATGTGCATGCTTGTATCTACACACATACATGCATACATGCATTGGTGCATACATATGTGTGCGTATTTCTTTATGTTTGCACATATATGCATATATGTTTAACAGGAATATATGCTAATATGTATGTATATGCATGTATGTATATGTATGTATAAATGCCTGTACGTATAGATCTACGTATATATATATAT
>NW_026397070.1:0-418 GCF_001194135.2 Octopus bimaculoides | reverse complement strand
TATATATATATATATATATATATATATATACATACATACATACACTCACAAATGCACACACATACATATCAACAGTCAATTTGTTTTGTTTTGCGTCCGAATTCATTAGTTTGGATCCAGATTCCATTCCAATGGTCTTTCTGAAACAGGTTTAACACCCCAACGAACCTCTTGGCCGTTCGCTCGTGCTGTTCTCACTGAAGATTCTTTTCTACTCTAGGCACAAGGACCGAAATTTTTGTGGAGAGTCCCAGTCGATTTGATCGACCCCAATACGCAACTGATACTTAATTTATCGAGCCCGAGGGATGAAAGGCAAAGTCGACCTCGGCGTAATTTGAACTCAGATCGTAACAGCAGACGAAATTCCGTTAAGCATTTCGCCCGGTGTGCTAACGTTTCTTATTTCTTTATTGCC
>NW_026397069.1:0-502 GCF_001194135.2 Octopus bimaculoides | reverse complement strand
ATATATATATATATATACATACATATATATATGTACATATTTATTTATATATATATGCACATGTAAATGTATATATATGTATATACATTTCTAGATATATCCGTGTATCCACACGTTTAATACTATACGAATGTCTGACTTTGTGGGATATCCACCTCATTCACTAAGGACTGGAATTGACGGTAATTTTGTACATACATACGCACATACGTATACGCGCACACACACGTATACACGCGCAGATACATACACACACATATAGACAAACAGATGCAATCAAGCACACTCACATATACATACGCACTTATCTGTCTGTACCTATTTACAGTTCAGTTAATTATACATGTATTAGTACATATAATAGGTTGGAAAAGATAATTAAAATTTAGAAATATATTCATTATATATTGTCTGCATGTCAAATTACCATTGTTCCCTCTCCTCGCCCTCTCAACCTGCCGCTTTCTTCTTTTTCGATATGTGCATATGTGTGTGTGTGTGT
>NW_026397068.1:0-414 GCF_001194135.2 Octopus bimaculoides | reverse complement strand
TATATATATATATATATGTATATATACATACATATACATATGTATATTTGGACTGGCATGCATATGCTAATGTGTGCATACACACAAGCATACACGCATTTACACACATATACATATGCATATATATTATCAGTTACAATATCGTCCAGTGTTCTGTAGGGGTAATCAAGATTTGTACAGTCATACTCTATGTATTCGCATATGAATATCTATCACTCACTCAATCTATACATCTATCTATCCATCCATCCATCCATCTATCTAGCTAGCTTTCGCTCAATATACATATGCATACATATATACATACATACATACATGCATACATACATGCATGCATTCGTACATACATACAAAGAAAGACAGTGAGAGATTATTGACCAGCTCAGTTCTTCATAGACATCAAAATAAATATAT
>NW_026397067.1:0-341 GCF_001194135.2 Octopus bimaculoides | reverse complement strand
CGTATATATTACATATATTTTTATATTATGCATTTCTTTATGTCTGTATGCTTCTATCTATCTATCTATGTATCTATCTATCTATCTACCTATCTCTTTGCCCATATGTTTGCGTATGTACTTATACATGCACACATAGATATATATATATAACGTATACAAGCACATTTATATGTATGCATATATACGCTCACATACACACATGCACATATATAAATATGTATACATATAAACGTGTATGCATGTATACATACGTATATGAATATAGATATAGCCACAATGTGTGTGTATACATATATACATACATACCTACATATATATAAATATACATATATATACAT
>NW_026397066.1:0-265 GCF_001194135.2 Octopus bimaculoides | reverse complement strand
TATATATACATATATCTTTATTTATATACATTCCTGAGTTGAGTACTGCGTATCCTGTTTCTTCTACCAAACACACACACACACACAGACACGCGCACACAAACACACATGTAATAGACATATCATTACATGTTGGGTTTGATTTCGATGATTTTTTTTTCCCTTTTTTCTCTTCCTTTTGCAGGATTCCATGGAAAGAAAATCAAACGTGAATAAGAACAACGAAAGACAACCAAAAAGAAGACAAAAAATAGAGCACAAAGGC
>NW_026397065.1:0-310 GCF_001194135.2 Octopus bimaculoides | reverse complement strand
GATATTGCATTTGTAGATCCATTATTTAGGCAGAATGGTATACATATAAGTTTACAATACCTTGTGAGTAAATTCCAGTAGTATTTAAAATTGGTCATTCAAAGTATAGAATTTGTATACAGTGCTATTGAATCGAGGGTTTTATTTAAAGTGACATAAAAGTAGGGAATGTATTTGTAAGGTCAAATTGAAAACAGGAAGAGAGGAATAAAGAAAAGCAAGGAAAGAGATAATAAAGAGATGAAGAGAGGGAAAGTGTACCAGTTAGTGGTCAATCAAGATAAATTGAAAGTGGGAATGGAGAGGTGAG
>NW_026397063.1:0-467 GCF_001194135.2 Octopus bimaculoides | reverse complement strand
ATATTTGTTCTCTTCTAGTTTTACTTGTTTTGTAGTTTGTTTCTTTTATATTTTGTATATACTTTGTTTTACATGATGCAAGTTTAATGGGTCTGTGATACAAAATTAATTACAGAGGTTGATCAGTTGTTAAATATATAATGCAATGAATCCACTTTGGTTTGAACAGTTTGTCTTAATTGGTAATGATCCACAAAGCAGGAGCCGCCTCTTGCTACGGAGCTGGCATTGAATCTCTGTAAACTTAATTAAGAAGATAGATAAGTAGGTGTGGTCGTAGCTGTATTTAACAACTAATGAAGGTTCGGTGACGGCTAACGATTGTTCTCCTGGAAACTTTACTGAATATCTTGATACAATCAAAAAGGACGGCAAACACACAGATTTCATACACACATACACACAGACATATACATATACATATATATCACCATCATCATCATCATCATCATCATCATCATCATCAT
>NW_026397062.1:0-422 GCF_001194135.2 Octopus bimaculoides | reverse complement strand
ACAAGGCTTTGGTCGGCCCGAAGCTATAGAAGACACTTGCCCAAGGTGCCCCGCAGTGGGACTGAACCTGAAACCATGTGGTTTCTTACCACACACCCACTCCTGTGCCTATGGGAATCCATCTGTGTATATTTTGTGACATGCTGTGACATTTCGTGATTTTATTAGTAAACATTCAAATGGATATTGTTTAATACATTCAGATATTATTTGCTGTTCTGACAAAGGTTTTTTTTTCTTTCTTCTTATGAGTTGTTGGTAAAATTTAAGTCGTTAAAACGATAGTAAATGACTTTCTAAGCATTGGTCTTCATAACACTCATACTTGTATGCTTTCACAGGAAAAGAAGATAATTGCCTTATGCTTGCAAGATAAGTGGTGGTGGTGGTGGTGGTGGTGGTTGTGATGGTGGTGGTGGTGG
>NW_026397061.1:0-435 GCF_001194135.2 Octopus bimaculoides | reverse complement strand
TTTGCTACGTCCTGTACCCAGATATGCATCTATATATACATGTAGATGTATTTATGTACGTATATGTACGTATATACGCATATGCTCATATATTATTTGTATTATGTATATATATTGACCGGGTCTAGTCGTCAAAAGTGAAATATATATAGAAACACACACACATGTCCGGAGATACAAGTACACACACACACATACTCGCCGACATATATAGTCTTTCACATTTAGAAACACAGACTCGTCTTCCAACTTATTCCTTCACGCAGTAACATTGTCACATTCAATGCCTTTCAGTTGTCCTCTTCCTTCTTTCAACACATTTATTTCTATCACATAACCTCAGCTACTTGCTCTCCTTTCCACAATATTCACTCAGGCAGTAATAGAAGAGAGAAAGAAAGAGAGAGAGAGAGAGAGAGAGAGAGAGAGAGAGAG
>NW_026397060.1:0-457 GCF_001194135.2 Octopus bimaculoides | reverse complement strand
GTTTTCGTATTTTGTGAATATTTGTAGGAGGGAGCGTGTTGCTTGTAACAAGTCATATTCTCGTATCTTGTAGCAAAGTAACACCGCGGGGGAGTTTTCTGGCGTTGTGCGAATGAGGTTATCAAAAGTTCTGGGATCAGATGAGGACGATGTGGGAGATTTTGATTCATGTTGTCTCGGTTCCTATTAGCACTGTCAAATATTTCCCTTCACCACAGTCGAGGAAACAAGATTTTTTTCTCCTGATCTCACATTCCTACATACACACCTATAGCCATACATATCTTAGAAACACACCCACGGAAGTAGACGCACACATATACACATTATACATATTTACACAGGCCATACTCATACGTGCACACTAACACACATACAAGCACACACAGACATATATGGAAATATACATATGATTATACGTAGATATACGCACAAAACTACACACAACCACGCAAGA
>NW_026397059.1:0-344 GCF_001194135.2 Octopus bimaculoides | reverse complement strand
TATATATGCATGCATATATACATGCACACACACACACATATGTACATGCGCATACATATATTCATACACATATTTACACACGCGTACATCAAAGGCGATATTAACATATGGGTATATGTTAATATCGCTTCACCACAGGTTATATACCTAATCTAATTATTAACACTGTTAGAATTTTCATATGTGTGTGCATGTATGTGTAAGCGCGCATATATATATATATATAGACATATGCATACATATACATACATGCTTATATATGTATATGCATATATATATATATGAGCATACATACGTCTACACACATATATATATGCATATGCATATATAAATGAATATATATA
>NW_026397058.1:0-218 GCF_001194135.2 Octopus bimaculoides | reverse complement strand
AAAAGATAAGAAGTTAAAGTAAGGCAGAAGGGGTCAGAACAGAAGAGTGTTTTTCCTGCTGTAGAACAGCTACAGGGCTACTTGCATTAGAGAGGAGAAGGTGGTAGTAAGTGGGGTGGACCTGAAAAGTGAGATAAAATAGTGGTGACAAGGTTTCAGGTTGGGCCCTCAAGGTACAAGAAGGGGAATAGAAATGAGTGGGGACAGAAGAACAGAGA
>NW_026397057.1:0-278 GCF_001194135.2 Octopus bimaculoides | reverse complement strand
CCATGAAGTTCCCTTCTCGGTTGTGGTTGAGCTTTTTCCCTTTTACAAAGTCACTGTTTACGATGTTTAACATTTCGATAGATGATCCATTTTTCGTCACCAGTCACAACTCTATCCAAAAGGTGAAATGAGTTCGCGAGAATGGATAGAAGAGCAGATGTCAACTCGAGATTTGCGGCTGTTTTCGGACAATTCCTGAGGCACCCATTTTCCAAGTTTAGGAACCTTACCAAGTTGTTGAAGATGACGATGAACAGTTGTATGGTTTGAACTAAGCT
>NW_026397056.1:0-253 GCF_001194135.2 Octopus bimaculoides | reverse complement strand
CACTTCAGATATTTTTATACTACTCTGTAATATTACAATATCCTTAATCAAGTGGTTTGGGGAGCGTCAAATTGGTTCTGATGGTTGGAAAGATTTGAAGATAATTTTCTTCTTTGTAATTGTTCAAAAATTGATGGTTGGTGGATGAGCAAAGAACATCCTTGAGGGTTGAAAAGCTTCATGCTAAGATGGTGTGTTGGCAATAATGCCTTTGTCCAGATGGGGTGTTGGTGGTGAGACACTACAAAGAAAG
>NW_026397055.1:0-575 GCF_001194135.2 Octopus bimaculoides | reverse complement strand
CCTCGTGGATATCGTTGGCGATTTTTTTCTTCCTCCGTCTTCCCTTCTTTAGACTGTCCTATGTTTCCATTCTTTCCTTTCCCGAGCGTCCAGTAACATAATCTGTACCACGTTCTCGCATTGTTGTTTTTTGTTGTTTTTCCTTTTTTGAACTATATATATATATATGTATATATATATATCTAAGCATGTATATATATATATATATATATATATATACTAGCAGTATAACCCGACCTTGTCCGGGTGTGACTTATGATGCCATCTACGATAAGTCTTGCAAGGTGGAAATCAACTAAAAAAGAAAGCCTTACAACGGAAAAACCCTTATGATGTAAATATGTTCATAATTCAAAAGACGATGAAATTAATAGGGAAAGTCTGAAGGCTGTTTTGCGTAACATTATTAAGCGTACGTAAATTTCATCCGTCTAATTAGCTATAAAAATGCTTGTGCAAAACAACTTTTTGCGCTGCCCTGATTATACATAGCAGGGTAATCCCTTTTTGCAGAAGCTAGGACAACAATTTGTGATGAAGCAATTGCTGGCGATCTGTTACTACACAGTTTTGCC
>NW_026397054.1:4342-4464 GCF_001194135.2 Octopus bimaculoides | reverse complement strand
GTTCGTTCGTACATACGCTCGTACGTACTTACGAACGTACGTCTGTACGTACGTTCGTTTGATCATTCTTTCGTACCTACGTTCGTTCGTTTCCTCGTTCGTTCTTACCTACGTACAAACTT
>NW_026397054.1:4062-4200 GCF_001194135.2 Octopus bimaculoides | reverse complement strand
GTTCGGTCGTACTTTCGTTCATTCGTTCTTTCGTTCCTTCCTTCGATCGTACGTTCGTACATACGTACGTTCGTTGTTTCGTTCGTACTTACGTTCGTTCGTTCATTCGTATGTATGAATGTACGTACAAACGGACGT
>NW_026397054.1:312-540 GCF_001194135.2 Octopus bimaculoides | reverse complement strand
TTTGTTCGTTTTTTTCGTAATTACGTACGTTCGTTCGTTCGTTTTTTTCGAACCTACGTACGTTCTGTTGTTCGTTCGTAAATCTGAACGTACGTTCGGTCGTTCGTACGTACGTATGTACATACGTTCCTTCTTTCGTTCGTTCGTACATACGTGCGTACGTACTTACGTTCCTTCGTTCGATCGTTTGTTCGTTCTTTTGTGCATTCGTACGTACGTACATTCGTT
>NW_026397054.1:0-189 GCF_001194135.2 Octopus bimaculoides | reverse complement strand
GTGGTTCGTTCGTTCGTTATTTTATTCGTACGAACGTACGTTCCGACGTCTGTTTTTGCGTTCGTTCGTACATACGTACGTTCGTTGTTTCGTTCGTTAATTCGTATGTATGGATGTACGTACAAACGGACGTTCGTTTGTTCGTTGTTTCGTCCTTTCGTTCGTTCGCTCGTTCATACATACGCACGT
>NW_026397053.1:0-424 GCF_001194135.2 Octopus bimaculoides | reverse complement strand
AGCCATCTGAAATTGGGAAAAAGTTACCTGTGTCATGTATTCCAGCCCTCCATGTCAGCTAACGTTTTCTTAATTACAACTTTAATCTTTATGCTCTCCAACGCCACGGACTATTCACCAATATATCAAGGTGTTCCTGAAAAAAAAAGGAAAGACATAAACGATACTCAAATTTAACCCGAACAACCTGTATAGGCAGATACACATACATACACAACTGAGTAAGCATAAAACTCCAACCCTTAAGTCATTTATGTCATTTCACAGAACTTTATTAAGTTCTATTTTTCCTGTTAGTTCCCACTCATGCACATACATACATACATACATACATCACACATATATGCAAATATTTCCACATTTATACGCATACGTATATAAAATATATACATATATGCTTACACATATATACATATGCACATAT
>NW_026397052.1:14824-16853 GCF_001194135.2 Octopus bimaculoides | reverse complement strand
TAGATAGATAGATAGATAGATAGATAGATAGATACATGCATAATATACGCCATACTAGGCCGCTGAACTCTCCACTGTTTCTCTCTCCATTTTTATTTTTTCCATTCTCTCCCCATTTTTTCCTTCCTATTCCTTTCTGCTGAAGTGTGTAGGCTCGAAACGTAAAAGACTCTTTTCATTTTCTCGGGTACCAAACCATTACACCTGCTTGGTCTTGCTACACCTGTCTTCATCTTTTGTTTTTCTGTAAATTTGAACTCTCTCTCTCTCTCTCTCTCTCTCTCTCTCTCTCTCTCTCTCTCTCTCTCTCCCTCTCTGTATATATATATATATATATATATATATGCATATATGTATATATGTTTTGATTTAAAACCGCAAGTCGGAACATTTGTTTTGCTAAGATCATACTGCCAACAAAGCTCTGATTGTATCTAGTTCACTTTTGCTTTATTAACAACTGATTGGGTAACTAGTAATTTAATCCAAGGATCAGTTAACTCAGTACTCGATTCCCTTTTCAGCAATTTGCATAACACCACGTTTCAGCTCCTTCCCTTTTGATTATTGGTTGCCAGAAAAACCATTTTATTATTGATAATGTCACAGTCTTTGACAAATCGATTTAGCAATTAATATATTTAATTTTAAGGTAATTATGAAATTTATTATCAATAGTTTCTTATTTGGCTATAAACCCAGTAATTTTGAGAGAGTGGTGCCGTGTATAGCATCGACCTTAATACTTGAGCCGTGTAATACTTGAGCCGTGTAATACTTGAGCCGTGTATAGCATCGAATTTAATTCTTTCATAGAGCCGGAGAGTAAGAGTGCCAAATTTGGTCTCATTTGGATTTGATTTCGAATTCCGAACAAGGATAAGACAACCGTCAACGTTTTGTAGGTTGAAACTAATCACAATATCACTTGATTTTGTCGCGAATAACGTTCATACTGTCACGTGACCTAAATCATGAACTTAACACAGAATTACTATCCATATATGGCACTTTCACAGTACTATTGCAGCCGTTACTTTGGTGTTCCTACCATCCATACATCCATAACAACCGTTTCAACTATTTAAACTTGATAGCAATTGATCGTTGGTTTGAACCATGATCACTCCATGAAGAGGAGAAAAATTTTAATTTTCAGTCAGAGTCGAGAGAAATACGACATCGTACCATACTGCTTCCGTTAGATCTGTTTACATCAATGCCAGTTTTCAACATCGCTACCCTCAATAAGCTCTGCGGTCGATATAATGAAAATACTTGAACGCAGTAGCACAGTACTGTTACAGCGACAGCCATATGAAAGTTATTTTAAGTTAGCGATTGACATTACCTCTATTTATTTTATGGCCTACATATGTAGGCATAAGCTCATACGTAGACAGATATACGCACACACATTCATGTATATATTTATGTATGAGTGTATATACACACACACGCGCACAAACAAACGTTTGCGTGCACTCACACACACACATACACACAGGCTCTCTCGTACTCTCTCTCTCTCTCTCTCTCTCTCTCTCTCTCTCTCTCTCTCTCTCTCTCTCTCTCTCTCTCGCTCACACACAAACACGCATACATATACATGTATGCTAGACTTTTGCACGAAGTAGTGTGGTGACAGTTTCTAGTCTTCGTATGATTCCTGGTAGACAGAAACTTCGAAGTCACTGTCACTCCACTTTTTGTAAACCTTTAATATGTATGTGCTCTAAGGCGGCGAACTGGCAGAAACGTTAGCACGCCGGGTGAAATGCTTAACAGTATTTCGTTTGTCTTTACGTTCTGAGTTCAAATTCCGCCGAGGTCGATTTTGCCTTTCATCCTTTCGGGGTCGATTAAATAAGTATCAGTTACGCACTGGTGTCGATATAATCGACTTTATCCTTGTTTGTCCCCTCTGTGTGTAGACCCTCGTGGGCAGTAAAGAAATAATATGTATGTGCTCTACAGAATTATATTAAGTGATTCTTCAGTTTAATTTAAATTGTATTTACATGCATAA
>NW_026397052.1:12316-14814 GCF_001194135.2 Octopus bimaculoides | reverse complement strand
ACACAGTCAAAGCAAATGAAACTAAACAGGCTTAATGTCGAGCAACATAAGATTTATTCCTCCAAATTTGAATGAGAAATCCAAATGTATGTGGATCCCATGAACGATTTCATCTGCCGTTGTGGCCTGAACAAGCTGCAGCGTGTAGGGTTTCATTAGCTAGCGTTTCCTCAGGACGCCCCGAACTGTCGTTGGAGGAATCTGGGTTTCCAGACTTGTTCTTCTTATGAACTTCTTGGGGCTTCGCAAGAGTTTTTGGCGAACTTGCTCGACCGTCTCCTCCGATGTTAGCGGTCGTCCGGATCCTTTTACCCTGTACAGATAGCCTTCCGCTTTGAATTTTTTATGCTCTTTCCAAATCTGCATTGCCATTGGTGACTTTTTAGAAAACACTCTCACACATGCTCGCTGCACAGACTTGTTCGACTGTGTTTGAGCGTACCCCAACACAGTGAATGCCATTTTTATACCTGAAAAGATAAACGTATTAAAAACATTAAGCATAAAATGTTGACCTGTTTCTGCACATGGTCTTAAAATGTGAAGCCATTTGAACGAGAACTGGCAAAGTTATTAGACTGCGAAATGATATCAAAATTTTTGAAACACCCTATATATAACTGGAGATGTCCCAGCATGGCCACAGCCTTTGAGCTGAAACGAAGATAAGAATAACAGGAATCATGTCTTTGTGGGTGTATGCGCGTTCGTTCGTGTATGTGGATATTTATATATGTGCGTATAAACATTTACGCACACATATATAAATATGTATAAGTGTGTGTGTGTGTGTAAATGACTAATAGAAAGTGAATTCTCCGCATCCTTTCTTTTTTAAACAGTTAGCAGAGTAGACAATGGAATACAAGACCAAAATATGACATTCATTTTGGTAATGTTTCGAATAGCGCCTGAGATTCTTTAGACAACCGATAAACACAAATACATGCAGACTCAGAGAATACACACACGGACATGCGCGTGCGTACATACATATATGTGTCTTTATATAAATATGTATATGTATATACACAAATTTGTATATACAGTGGTACCTCGCAGTACGAGTTTAATTCGTTCCATGACCGAGCTCGTCTTATGATTTACTCGTTTTACAAATCAATTTTCCCCATAGAAATTAACTAAAACATAATAATCCGTTCCAGTCCCCCCAAACCACTCAAAAATAATTTTTTATGGGTTTTAAAACAGAAAAGGTGTAGTTACAAGTAAAATGACAATTATAAAAAAAAGAGAATGCAAAAGAAATATGTAAACTGGTTTTATTAACAGAATTACCTTAAAGATTTGTGTGCTTGTAATGCGGATTCCCGCTCGTACTTCAAGACAAAAATTCTCATGAGTCTCGGCTCGTACAGCAAATTACTCGTACAATGGGGCACTCGTACTGCGAGGTTCAATTGTATATATATACTTATATGAAATGCTGACTTGTTCAGCAAATGTAAGATTGGTGGAATTGAGAACTTCCTTATGCAATCACAATTGCACTGGGCTGGCCATGACGTCAGAATGAGTCACGAAAGAATACCCAAAGTCTTCATGCACAGCCAGCTTGGGAGTGGACACAGGAATGCTGGTTGACCATGGCTCAGATATAAGGACAGGCTGAAGAGTAACCTCTTAGTGATTAAGATAACTCACAACATCTTTGAGCGAACAGCCTTGGAACGAAGAAAATAGAGATCGCTGTGTCAAAATGGTATTAAAAACATTGATAGAACCAGCATTAACAGAGTTCGGGATGCAAGGCAAAGAAGAGAAGCGGCTGCAAATATACCACCGACACTGACCTGTAATTCCCATACTTACAACATCTGTGGCCTTCTTTGCAAATCGTTGAAGGGACTTAAATGTCACATTCGACATAAGCATCGTGACTAACAAAGAGTACGTTGTCGGATCCTCATACGTGAAAACCGACGGGAAAGTCCATATGTGTGTGTGTGTGTGTGTGTGTGTGAAGTGTGTGCGCGTGCGTGTGTGCGTGTGTGTGTGTGTGTGTAGGAATATGTATGTATACATATATATGTGTATATGCATATGCATACATATATATATACGTAAAATATTCATTTATTTATACACACACATGGAAAAATAGACATGTGTGTAGGAATGTGGGGAATATGTGTATATATACGGATGTATATAACTTCAGTAGCTCTTTCCTTCACCGGAGTATCTTGCTGCCAAAATCGAAAAGAAATAAATAAGCAGAAAATAAAACAATACACAAATATATATATATTTGACTATTCAAACGAATTGTCGAATATACAAATAAATAAAAGAATAAAAGAATAAAGGAATGAAAGAATAAAAGAATAAAAAGCAAAATATGTCAGGAATGAAATGGAAAGAAAATAGATGGAAAAATATCACCACCACCCTCTCCACACACACACATACCTACACACACACACATACCTACACACACGTATACTTATATATATACATATATATCCATATACATA
>NW_026397052.1:10799-11956 GCF_001194135.2 Octopus bimaculoides | reverse complement strand
ACACACACACACACACACACACACACACACACAACAAAATGTACCGAAAGCAGACAAAAATATGAAAGATATATAAAAAAAACCCAAAAAACAAAAACGAGAAGAATAAAACAAAGCGAGAAATAACGTCATTAAAAGAGATGTGAACCATAATGGTAAATATGAGAATCTATCTAATAAGAACTGGACCAATTTATTGGAAGATATAACATCCATTATGTTCTGCTAAGATACGGAGAGCTATTCTATTTTGGGAGGTAGTGTAATTGCTTCTATAAATGAATTTTATATGAAATGAAGAGAAACACAATTCTACTTTATGTACCTTCAATGGTAATTATAAACAGACTGATGTACGTGTATGTATGTGTGTGTGTGTGTGTGTGTGTGTGTGTGTGTGTGTGTGTGTGTGTGTGTGTGTGTGTGTGTGTGTGTGTGTGTGTGTGTTCGTGCGTGTGTACAGGTGTCTGTATGTATATATCATATATACATGTATGCATATATATATATATATATATATGTATGTGTGTGTGTGTTTCATTTTCTTGGTTTGATTGAATTTTTACTTAGAGATGTCTGTCTTGTATCTATCACTGTCAAAGTTGATATATACCTCATTTCAGACTGATACATGCATACACACTTTGCTACCTACCTACCTACCTACCTACCTACCTACCTACCTACCTACCTATCTACCTACCTACCTACCTACCTACCTACCTACCCACCGGCCTATATTCATGTATACAAGTACACATACATATGTATCCATACAAATACATACATTTATATATACATATACAGATTCTATTTATGTATATAAATATATACATATATATATATGTTAATTATAGCCACACGTATGCATTTACATATGTATTTACGTATTTACAGCTATTTTTATTTTGATATCTTTAATTAATTAATATATGCAGGGAACAAGGCGCCGAGCTGGCAGAATCATTAACACACCAGGATAAATGCTTAGCGGCATTTGGTTCATCTTTACGTAAAGACTCCTATTTTTAATTCCTATTTTCACTCATTCGTTACCTGCAGCCATACTTTGTATAACATTCAAATACATGAGGCAAAGATACTTTTATATATATGACTACTTACACCAATTGTATATATAATATGTATATATATAT
>NW_026397052.1:6628-10445 GCF_001194135.2 Octopus bimaculoides | reverse complement strand
TATATATATACACATTTATTTATATTTTATTATGTTTGGGGACAGTCGTTCTCTTTTCGTGCCTTATTAATTTAACACACTCACCGATTTCTACTCCTTATTACCTTTTTACAAGCATTTTCCTTGCGACTTGAAACCTTTTCAATAGTCGTTGACTCCGTCCGAGGATAGCGAGGGTAACGGACAGAGTCAACGACTTTTGAAAATGTTGCAAGTCGCAATGAAAAAATTTTAGTAAAAAGAAATAAATGAGTGGAGATCGATGAATGCGTTAAATTAATTAGGCACTAAAAGAGAATGACTCTCCCCAGACAAGAAAATATGCTTCAACACACGAATTCACATGAAGAATCTTGCAAACCAAATAAAAAAATGAAATATATATATATATATATATGTCTGTACCTCTCTCTCTCTTTCTCTCTCCCTCTCTCTCTCCCTCTATCTATCTATCTATCTATCTATCTATCTATCTATCACTATACATATACATATATGTATATATATATATGTGTGTGTGTGTGTGTATACATATATACATATATACATCGTAAGAACGTGTATTCTTCGATTGCCATTTAACCGTAAAAGCCTTCCATACAATTACTGTTCAGGAAGACTTTCTATACCAAAATTCAGGCTTCGGTTAAATCACGTAATTTCTAAAATATTAAAAATCATAACGAAGTAAATATTTCTTGATTTATAAACTTTCTTCTTTCCTTTGTGCCATTACTACGTTTTTAAAAACAAATATTGAAAGAAATTGAAAGGAGGTCCTTTTGAAAGTGACAAGGAACAATTAAAATTCAATCACAATTTTTAATTGATATACGCGGAATATTTCATGGCTGGATATTATTAAATCTTAGCCATAAAGTTTTGCAGTCTTCCAGATTCAGTTCGGTAATATCCAGCACCTGTAATGACCAGAATAGTTTCAGGTGTTTATACTCCTTGAGTCACCACAACCTTCTCTCGCTCTTTCTTCCTGTTTCTGTTGTACCTGTATTTCAAAGGGCCAGCCCTGTCACACTCTGTGTCACGCTGAATCTCCACGAGAGCTACGTTAAGGGTACACGTGTCTGTGGAGTGCTCAGCCACTTGCACGTTAATTTCACGAGCAGGCTGTTCCGTTGATCGGATCAACTGGAACCCTCATCGTTGTAACCGACGGAGTGCCAACAACAATCCCTTTGAGTAGCCATATAAATCCCCATCGAGGGTCAATATTGACCACGCTGCCGACCATTGCTCTATACAGTCGATAGGCCTATTAAGAATAGCTGCCAAATCTTCTTCAAATCACACGCTTTAAAAATGAAGGACAGATTGGAAAATATAGTCCTCGCTAGAGAAAAGGCTAGGATTTATATGAATAGAACAGCTCTGATCATAGGTCAGTTCTTTCAGGTTCGACGGCACCTAAACAACGACGACGACGACGAAGCACCACAACCAATGCCACCATCTACAGTACCTAAAATAACAGCAAGAAGAAGAAGAACAACAACTACAACACCAACTGCAATAATAACAAGAACAATCGCATTTAAAAAAATCAAAAACTGTTTTCCAAAACCTTAATTCGTAATGGTCTTACACGATATAATTTTATATTTCTTGTCTGTTTTTGAAAGAGAATAAAAATTATGAGTCAAGCAAAGAATTTCACAATGAATGACATCTCCCCTGAGAATCCGTGCCAAATCTCAGAAGAATCAAACTTACCATTAACACCCTCAGACATAAGGGATTCCAAATGAGATTCAAAGATATTTCGAAAATGTAGAATAATTGCCACGAAACGAAAGAATTAAAGATGAACAAAGTTTCCAAACGGAAACCAATTCTTGAAGATACACAGAAATGTCATAAAAGTTGGCTATATAAGAGGAATGGTGATAATTGAAAAAATATGGTTATGCCACTGGAATCTAGTCTGCTGAAAGAACATTAGGAATACGGAATAATAAAAGTTGTTTGGTGGTGTAACAAAACACGAATATTTTACAGAAGTCTCTTACGTATAGAATATAAAACGATTCCAAAAATGGTTTTACAGTGAGGAATTAAATATTAATAAGCAATATATACACACATGCATGCATGCATCCATCCATCCAAACATATATATAGATGTGTGTATGCATATACATATATACATTTACATATACATACATGCATACATACATACATATATATGTATATATATATGTGTGTGTGTATGTGTGTGTGCGTACATATATATGTGTGTGTGTGATGGATAAATAAATAAATAGATAAATAGATAGATAGGTAGATAGATAGATAGATAGATAGATAGATAGATAGATAGATAGATAGATAGATGCACCATCATTAGCTGATGACTACAAGTTTAATTAGCGTCGCGCATAACGATGAAGTTACTACAAATTCCATTCTAGTATTATTGTTGTCTTGGGCTTATCGACAGCGTTGACGCCCGTGTCCTCAACCCGAGTGAAGGTCACGGTTTGGGTTGGCCGTCACAGTTTATCCTTCTTGCGTTATGTGCGAGATTGTGACTTGACTGGTGAGCAACTCTGCGGCCGTCTTCCTCTTATATTGTTGGTCAATGCGGGAAGAACTCTGTATAAAAAAATAAAAATATCCATTGGTCACTTATGTAAGTAGTTGATAGTCCTGGCCATACTTGGTACACATCTAAGGTCTGATGCAAGATCCTAGTGGACATCTAAGTTCTGCACCCGTAAAACAAAAATTGTTGTTATGAAGATTATCTTCCGGAAAAACGTGGCGTGGTTAGAAGACCATATATTCCTTATATTAAATAGCGATTTCCGGAAAATGTCTTTAGCCACTTTGGTATGTTAAAGTCATGGTCAATGTTTTGAATCAGAATAGCAGCTCCTGGAAGTGGACGAATAAGATACACACAATACATAAGATGTTGCATAAAAAACTGAATTTTCGTCCGTGGAAACCTCATCACGAGCAAGAGCTAAATCCTGAAGACAGTAAACGCAGAATTCCAGAAGTTCAGAACTCCAAGGAGTTCAGATCTCATTCCATGTGTTTTTTTACCTGTGGGGTCACGCAAAAGAGGTGTACAAGGCAGAACATCACACAGTGGAGGACTTGGAGAGACGGATTCAGGAGGTTCTCAATGATATCTCAGACGACCTCCTTCAGAAGGTTGTTCATTTCATACCTGGCTGTTCGAGGAAACTGACTGACACCACCGGTGCTTACGTTGAAATGTAAACATTTACTTCCATTTCCCTATGTATTAAAGAACATTTATCATTTGTTTCAATAAATTTATAAAAGGAATATGGATTTTATTACCAATATTTAATGCCCACTTATATATATATATGTATATATATAATTCAATCTCTACTCTCTCCAACGCCGCTGGAAGCCCTACATCATTTGTGCGATGTGGAAATTATTCAACAATATTGCACAAATGATGTTGCCTTCAATTTTAAAATGTATCCAAGACTTGGCCCACAACAAAAATCGAACTCAGGAGGACACATAGCAGCATTACGTCACAATTACTTTACCTCAACCGGTCCAGCCCTCTTTAATACCATACCAAAATACGTCAAAAACAAAAACGGATCCCATAAAATTCAAAAGTTCACTGGATAAATTTCTTCAGCAAATTCCGGGACCAGCCTTCTACACCTGGATACTTCTCCAACAATAATAACTCTTTGTTATATGTATGTATATATATGTATATACATATGACTAAAAAACTTCACCAGGTGGTGCTATTAAGTTAGACATGGCCTGGGCCAATACTGGCCGAAGCCCATCA
>NW_026397051.1:0-318 GCF_001194135.2 Octopus bimaculoides | reverse complement strand
TCATAACCTTAATAGATAGTATGTATTTTCTGCTTTGATATTCGAAAAGCTGAGAGTTTATATTATATTATCTGCTTTTCTTACAGCACTTTCCAATGTAGTGTAGCTTTTATTATAACTTTTGATTTTAATAATAACTTGCGATGTTCCTAATTAACTAAGGTTACCCTGATAACTTTCTGACATATATCGATACCATAATGATTATTGTGTAAATCCTGTCATTTAGTTTGGTATTTCAGTTGACTTTCACGAAATCATTTCTTGGAATGCTCTGTTGTGTGTAGTTATTATTTCTCGTAGATGCCTATTTAGTAG
>NW_026397050.1:0-1273 GCF_001194135.2 Octopus bimaculoides | reverse complement strand
GTGTGTGTGTGTGTGTGTGTGTGTGTGTGTGTGTGTGTGTAGGTGTGTGACCTAGTGGTGTGAGTACTGTTGCACTCACAATCGCTAGATTATGGGTTTCCATGGTTTCAAATTCCGGGCAGAGCAGCACATTGTTTTCTTGAGCAAAACACACCATTTCACGTTGCTCCAATCCACTGAGCAGTAATTGGGTAACCCTGTGACGGAATAGTCTTCCGATCAGTGGGGAAAGGTGGCTTGCTCGCCTAGCCACCAGGGTGGCATCATTCGAAGCTAAAACAATGCGAAACGCATTGTCACAAGCAATGTATAACAATATCCTATAGTTTGGCGCACTCTACTACTATTACTATCACTTCTCTATCTATCTCTCTCCCCCTCTTGTTCTTCAGCCTTTCTGTTTTTCTCTCCCACCCTTTCACTATTCTTCTCTTCTTTTCACCGTTACCTATCTCTCTCTCTCTCTCTCTCTCTCTCTCTCTCTCTCTCTCTCTCTCTCTCTCTCTCTCTCTCACACTCTTCCTCCTTGACCATCTCGTCGCTGACACGTGACGAAAGGGATTCTTTCTTTCTATTTCCTGCCTTCCTATAGAGAAGACGTGATTTTTTTGTCTCTCATTCACATCTAACTAGCGTTCAAAATAATAATTTTTCTACCGTCTTAACTTAACAGCCCTTACCGTTTGTTTCCAATGTCTTGTCTTGCTTTTACTGTCTTGTTCTCACTGTTCTGTTCTTGTTAACACTTTCACCCTCCGCCAAAAATTCCAAATTTTATTTAATTTGCTTTGCAGGAAGGACTGTTCCAACGAAGTGCTTATTGTCCTTGTCTTCGAAATGCGGAGTAGATGGACAGGGACAACTGATGAAAGGAAATATTCTTTATGTTGCATGTCTTGTTTCTCTGTTTGTTTTTTTCGTTGTTCAAAAAAAAGTTCGTTTTCTGTCTTCGTCTTTATGTTTTCGTTTCTCATTGTGTTTAACGTTTTTTGTGATGTCCTGTACCCATATATGCTTGTATGTATACATATAGATGTAGGTATGTACATATATGTATGGATATATGCATATATTTATATATTATTTATATTATTATATATTTACGTACATACATAAAGAGTAAAGACCCCATTCGGTCATGAAAGTTGCCCTCCAAGAAAGAAGTTAGAGTAAGGTTGTTTATGCATACCAACCTTCACTATCCACCCCACCGATCTAAGGGAGAGGCAGATACATATATATATGTATACATATATATATACATATATATATA
>NW_026397049.1:0-223 GCF_001194135.2 Octopus bimaculoides | reverse complement strand
GTAGTAGTAGTAGTAGTAGTAGTAGTAGTAGTAGTAGTAGTAGTAGAGCGAATTGGCAGAGTCGTAAGAGCGGCGGCTTCAATACCTTGCATTATTAGTTCTGGCCTTCTGCACTCTGAATTCAAATGCCACTATGTCGACCTTGCCTTTCATCCTTTTGAGGTCGATAAATGAAATACATAGGTGTATGTGTGACTGTATTGTAAGAAGATAGCTTATATAT
>NW_026397048.1:0-237 GCF_001194135.2 Octopus bimaculoides | reverse complement strand
GTGTGTGTGTGTGAATGTGTCTGTGTGTGTGTGTGTGCGTGTGTCATTATTTTAGTATGTATATAATAATGTGGATACATGTATGTTTGGTATGGCTGTTTGAACTTACGCGTGTGCACGTGTTCCTGTGTCAGTAACTATATGTCCGTGTGGGTGTGTGCTTGCGTGTGCGTGTGCACGTTTATGTGGATATATGTATGTATATACATATACATACATATACATATATATATATAT
>NW_026397047.1:0-287 GCF_001194135.2 Octopus bimaculoides | reverse complement strand
TTATTATTATTATTCAGGCCACTGCCTGGAATCGAACTCAGAATCTTGGGATTAGTAGCCCAAGCTCTTAACCACTACGCCATATGTCTGGGCATATATATATATACCTGATACGCATGCACACATGTATATCATGATTCATATACTGTTCATTTTCCTGACTTTTGTACATAATTCAATGCACTGTACATGTACCTTTGATGAGTTGTAGTGCACCTGAGCACTATACACAATAATTTCATGATGATTATTATTATTATTATTATTATTATTATTATTATTATTAT
>NW_026397046.1:0-362 GCF_001194135.2 Octopus bimaculoides | reverse complement strand
TTAGTTGTAGAATAAGTTTGCTTGAAAACCTGCTACTTACACATAGTTGTCCAGTAGGTAAGAGATATTATATATGTTTTAGGTTACAGTCCCACCTTATTTACTTACTATGAGTGATAGATATAGTTTCTTGATGATAGATGTGGTTGTATTAAACCCCAAAACAACATAAAGGTACATCCATCCTTTTTTTTTAATAGTTTGTCTAGAACTACACTGTCTATAACAGTGATGATAGGGTATGGTTTAGAAGACTTGCCTTCTATTTTAACCCTTATGATACCAATCTGCCTGAAACTTCTCTGGCTTAGGAGTACAAATGTCTTGTTTTCAAAAGTTCCGAATTAAAATCTTCCACCAAA
>NW_026397045.1:0-299 GCF_001194135.2 Octopus bimaculoides | reverse complement strand
TATCTATCTATCTATCTATCTATCTATCTATCTATCTATCTATCCAATAGCTTTATTTATCTACGTGTTTTTGTGTGGTGGTGGGTGTTGTTGATAAAGTGAGAGTCTCTGTACGCATGTTTGTGTGTGTATATGTTTATTTCTCTGTATGTATGTGTGTAGGTGTGTGTTTGTATTACTGTGTCTGATATTTACGTATATAGAGAGGGATATATGTACGCATATGTATACATCGATATACACATAAGCACACACACACCCACACACACGTATATACACATACATATGCATGCATACAT
>NW_026397044.1:0-291 GCF_001194135.2 Octopus bimaculoides | reverse complement strand
GGAGATGCACTATGGTGCCAGCTGTTCACTACCAGTGAACTAAGGTAACAGCCCTTAATTTCTGAACACCAACCGGAGTATTCGAACGGTTCCAAGCAGTGCTGTTTTCTACAAGTGCTCCACCCTTATTGCAGCTCCTATTAGTTTCATGTACTTCTCAAGATTTTTACTCACTGTTCCCAGGGCTCCGACAGTTATTGGTACTACTACCACCTTTTTCAGCGGCCACAACTGCTTGACTTCCCAAGCTAACCTGTCATATCTATCTACTTTTCTTTCTTCCTTATCGCA
>NW_026397043.1:0-312 GCF_001194135.2 Octopus bimaculoides | reverse complement strand
GTGTGTGTGTGTGTGTGTGTGTGTGTGGGTGTGTAATACTTATTTTTTTATGTTTGCATGTATGTATGTATGCATACATGCATATATGTATGTATTCATGTAGGTACAGATAAATGTATGTATGTATGTATGTATGTATTAATAAATGTACGTCTCTACATATGTATGTATGAATAAATGTATGTCTGTACATATGTATGTATATATGTTTTATGTATGTTTAAATGTATTAATGAATGTATGCATAAACATATTGATGTGTGTATGTACGAAATTATGTATGTATGTTATGTTATCACATGAAAAAAGCAG
>NW_026397042.1:0-1104 GCF_001194135.2 Octopus bimaculoides | reverse complement strand
CTTGTATAACAACCAGTAATAATAATAATAATAATAATAATAATAACAATAACAACACCAATGACTTGACTTTGACAATCGATATTATTAAAATGGTGCAACAATAGCACGTGACAAAGCGGGATATTCCACACACACGAAAAAGAAAAGAACAAAAACAAAAAAAAGGAACTCGTCCGAAATAAATTTTTGTGTGAGAGTGAAAATAAATCTATATATTACGCAATGTGTATTTATAACTTAGCGGGAAAAAAGTAAACGAAAATATATAATAGTTACTAGTGTGTGTGTTTTATTTTTGTATGTTGTTATTTTTTCCATTAAGTAAGCAATTAAAAATATCTCATTATAACGATATTAATAATACTTTTGTTGATATGTCGATGAATTGGCAGACACGGTAACGCGTTAAACAAAAATGACTAACAGTGCTTATCAGCTAATTAGCTGCGATAATTAATTACGGCTATTTTATGTTATGAATTTTTAAATCCTGCTAATATCGACTTCGTCGATCAGTTCGTTTTGAATCGATAGCAAAAATATATAAAAGTACCAATCAATTATTGGAGTTCGATTTTATAAACAATATACTCTATCTTCGTTTCCTTAAGTGTGATGACTTGTGCAAATGTTGGAAATCATTACATAATAATCATTCAGTTTAGAACGTCGCTTTCACTTTAGTCGTGACGATAAAAATTAAAATGTTAAAATGATGTTTTAAACCAGTGGTTCTGAAAGTGGGTCGTTTTAAACTCTGGGATCAACGACTACAGGGTGATTCAAAAGTCGCCTTACATAGGAACAATTTATCTTTTTTTTTTTTTATAAGAAACGGTTTATAAGAATATTTTTTTTTTAAATTTATTTAACAGGCACTATATGGTTGCCACACTGGGGCGCTGCCTTGAGGGATTTTAGTCAAAAGAATCGACTTCAGTACTTTTCATTTAAAGCCTGGTACTTATTGCTTTGATTCTCTTTTGCCGAACCGCTAGTTAGCGGGGATGCATTCACACAAACACCGGACCGGTAGTCAAGCGGTGGTCAGGGGACAAACAAGAGATATAAAGACACACATGGATATATATATATATATAT
>NW_026397040.1:0-389 GCF_001194135.2 Octopus bimaculoides | reverse complement strand
ATAATAATAATAATAATAATAATAATAATAATAATAATAATTGTTTCAAAGAACAATTTACAATAAGTGTAGACCATCAGCTAAGTCATAGACAGTATTAGCTTCAAATTTTGGCACAAGGCCAGTAATTTTGGGGGAGGAGTAAGTCATTTACATCGACCCCAGTGTTCAACTGGTACTTATTTCATCGACCACGAAAGTGCGAAAAGCAAAGCCGATCCCAGTGAAATTTGAATCTAGAACGTAAAGACGGACGAAATGCCGCTAAGCATTTCGCCCGGCGTGCGATCGATTCTGCCAGCTCGCCGCCTTATAAAGAACTATAATATTCCTTTCGACTAAAGGCACAAGGTCGGAAATTTTGGGGGGAGAGGACTAATCGATTACAT
>NW_026397039.1:217-420 GCF_001194135.2 Octopus bimaculoides | reverse complement strand
GTGTATATATGTATATATACATGTATATATATGCATGTATATATATATATATGTCTATATACATGTATATACATATGCGTGTATATATGCATGTATATATATACATGTGTATATATACATGTGTGTATGTATGTGTATAAATATGTATGTATGCATATATATTTATATGTATGCATATGTGTGTGTGTATATATATATATATA
>NW_026397039.1:0-180 GCF_001194135.2 Octopus bimaculoides | reverse complement strand
ATATGTATGTATGTGTATGTATATATATGCATGTATATGTATATACATATGCATGTATATGTATATACATATGTATGTGTATGTATATATATATATGCATGTGTATGTATATGCATGTGTATGTGTATACATATGTGTATATATATATGTATGTATGTGTATATATATATGTATGTATGT
>NW_026397038.1:247-406 GCF_001194135.2 Octopus bimaculoides | reverse complement strand
ATATATATATATATGAACGTACGTGTATATATATACATATATATATTAACGTATGTGTATATATACATATATATATTAACGTATGTATATATATATATATGTATATATGTGTATTAACTTATATGCATATATATGTATTTATGTATATATATATATATA
>NW_026397038.1:0-226 GCF_001194135.2 Octopus bimaculoides | reverse complement strand
ATATATACACACACATATATATATACATATATATATACATATATATATATGCATGTTACATGTATATATGTGTGTATATATGTAAATGTATATATATCTTCCTATATACATATATATATATTTATATACACATATATTCCTATATACATACATTTATATACATATAGGTATTTATGTATATATATATAAATATATACTTTGTGTGTATATATATATATATATATAT
>NW_026397037.1:0-584 GCF_001194135.2 Octopus bimaculoides | reverse complement strand
ATGTAAATAATGTAAATAATTCCTCATCTCTTAAATATAGAACTGTATCGCATACCGTTGTTTATATATATATATATGTGTGTGTGTGTGTGTGTGTGTGTGTGTGCGCGTGTATACACGAATATATATACATATACTTATGTGTATATATTTGTGTGTACACACGACGGAAATTTTTGATTGCTGTCTACTAAAGCTTACAAGACTTTGGTCGGCCCAACTCAACAGTAGAATAAAATAGCTCAACTGGGTACACAGTGGAACTGAACCCAGAATCATGTGGTTTGCAAGCGAGTTTCTTACCTCATAGCCACACTTGTGTACACACACAAACACACCCACAAATAATCCTTTCTAGTATCGACACAAGGCCTGAAATTTTGGGGGAGAGGGCCTGTCGATTAGATCGATCCCTAGTACGCAACTGGTACTAAATTTATCGACCCCGAGAGGAAAAAAGGCAAAGTCGACCTCGGCGGAATTTGAACTCAGAGCAAAGACGAAATACAGCGGAGCATTACACCCGGCGTGCTAACGATTCGGCCACCTCACTGCCTTACGTGTGTATGTATATATATATATAT
>NW_026397036.1:0-634 GCF_001194135.2 Octopus bimaculoides | reverse complement strand
ATATATATATACGTCTGTGTGGTTATTAGATAGAAGAATAACACATATATGTACACTTGAACATAGAATCTTCATATATATATATCTATATCTATCTATATATATATATATATATATGCACATATTCATATATATGTTTAGGTATATAAGCATGTATGAATGTATGCGTGAATGCGTATATATATATGTATGTATATGTGTTTAAATATAAAAACATTTATATGCATATACGCATGAGTTTATATATCGTAAACAACGTTTTGAGACGCTATATTTTTTCATGTAGAACTCCACATGTACATATATATCATATATATACATGCAAGCACTCTGCTGTGCATAGATGAATATTATGATAATAAAAGAACAACAACAACAACAATAATAATAATAACATACTGCTGCTGCAGCTGCTGCTGCAGCTGCTGCTGCTACTACTACTACTACTACTACTACTACTACTACTACTACTACTACTACTACTACTAATAATAATAATAATAATAATAATAATAATCATAATAATAACGTCCGTTCTCACAGAATGTACCAGAACAAACAAGACCCAACATTCTGAGAAGTAAAACAAGAACAAGAACAAGAACAAGAACAACAAACAACAACAACAACAACA
>NW_026397035.1:0-517 GCF_001194135.2 Octopus bimaculoides | reverse complement strand
ATATATATATATACATGTGTGTGTGTGGTTATGCATGTGTGCGGGTATGTATGTGTGTATATAGATATAGATATATAATAGAAATATGTTACAAAAACAAAATAGAAACTATATGTGGAAATGTAAGGGGAAACTAAGCAGAAAAATAAGCGAAAATGCACATTGGAAATCAAAAAAAGTAAAGGCTTTTTATGAAAAGTAACGACAGATATATACAATTAGATGAACTGAGGTAGGAATAATGGTAATAAAAGTCATTATTGTGAGTTGTTCAAGAAATTTAAAAGCATACCGGTTTCATAATATTACTAATCATTGCTCTGAATGCCCACCGCGTTCTGAACGCTGTCAGGTCTATTAGTCCCTTAGTAAAAAGATTATGTGTAAGGGAGGTAAGTAGTTCTGGATTTGGTGCAATTAGGGTAGATCTAGATATGTAATGTGAATGGTGTATGGGATGTATTAAGTGGAAGATTAGTAATGTTCTATATTATGTTATGTGTTCATATTTAGTTGA
>NW_026397034.1:0-471 GCF_001194135.2 Octopus bimaculoides | reverse complement strand
TATGTATGCATGCATGTATGTATGCATTTTAATATTTCACTTCAACATAGCGATACTAATAACCTGGTATTAGAACTTAATATACATAAACTTCTGAGAAAAGTGTTAATCGAGTATTTATATAAATGAGAAGAGAATAAGAAATCACGTAATGAACTTCATTGCATACTTTTTCATTACATAATTTCTTGTTCCCTTGTCATGTACATAATCTCTTATTACGCTCCGTATGATATATATATGTGTCATCAACGTACATTATGTTGTCGGTTCACAGTATACTTGCGTTGCACTCATCTTGTACCGTACAGTGATTCGCCACTTGTCCCTTGAAAAGCTCATTACCCTAAGATTGGTTTTTCATCGTTTTTTTTCCAAGTCTTCTTCGTTCTCCATTTTCCGAAGGTACCATTTAATATTCTTTTATCGGATCTTTTTTAAAACGGGGGCCACATTTTTCATTAACGAAAC
>NW_026397033.1:0-488 GCF_001194135.2 Octopus bimaculoides | reverse complement strand
TGTGTTTGTATTGGGCAAGTTTTCCCGCCAATACAAATAGTCGCACTTCTATCATCAGAGGCACATTTATATTTTTTTTTAAATATTATAGTTATATTTTTTTTAGAACTAGAGGATTGTATCATAGAACTAGAGATGGACTGGTGCAGATTGGTATCAAAAGGGTTAATCAGATATTAGGGAATTTGGCTTTAGCTCAAATGATGACCTGGACAATTTCCTCATTGGCATATTTTTTTTTAAATGTTATAGTATATAACATATTTTTTTTTAAATGTTATAGTATTTTTTTTAAAGTTTGCAATGATATAGAAAGGCTTTTTCCACTCCACAAAGCCTTCTGTTATCCACTTTGATTTTATATATATAGTAGCAAGGGTGTGTGCTCTGAAATTGTAGCTGCTAGAATAAGAATAGCCTGGGAAAAGTTCAGAGAGATCCTACTTCTGCTGGTGACAAAGGGCCTCTTGCTCAGAGTAAAAGGCAGA
>NW_026397032.1:0-344 GCF_001194135.2 Octopus bimaculoides | reverse complement strand
TGTGTGTGTGTGTGTGTGTGTGTGTGTGTCTATGTGTCTGTGTTTGTCCCTCCAGCATCGCCTGACAACTGATGGTGGTTTGTTGACGTCCCCGTAACCGAGAGGTTATCGATAGTATAAGTACTAGGCTTTCTGGGCTCGATTTGCACGTCGAAAGGCGGTGCTCTAACATGGTTGCAGTCAAATGACTGAAACAAGTAAGAAATAAAAGAATAGATAGATAGATAGATAGATAGACAGACAGACACAGAGAGAGAGAGAGATAGACATGCAGGCAGGCAGACAGACACACACATACATATATACATATATAAATATATATATATAAATATATATATATATAT
>NW_026397031.1:0-487 GCF_001194135.2 Octopus bimaculoides | reverse complement strand
TAGAAAATGTAACGTCATCGTCGTCATATAAAATGTTGATTTATGGAAAAGATTATAAATTTCAACTCCTCCCTCCCATCAACTCCTCCTCCCTCCCATCAACTCCTCCTCCCTCCCATCAACTCCTCCTCCCTCCCATCAACTCCTCCTCCATCCCATCATCTACTCTTCCCCTCCTCCTCCTTCTCCACTTCTTCGTTTTTCTTCACCTCCACCTCCCACTTCTCCTCCACATCATCATAATCTTCATCATCGTACATCTCCCCTTCTCCCCTTTTTCTTCTCGATTTTCGTCTCCTACTTCTACTTCTATTGCTACATCATTTTCTTCTTCTCTTCCCCGTCCTCTTCTTCTTTATCCTCCTCTCCTCCTACTTTATCTTCTTCTTCTTCCTCGTACTCCTCCTTCTCCTCCTCTCCTCCTTCTTCTTCTTCTCCTTCTTCTTCTTCTTCTTCTTCATCATCTTGTTGTTGTTGTTGTTGTTGT
>NW_026397030.1:0-245 GCF_001194135.2 Octopus bimaculoides | reverse complement strand
ACATTCATTTCAAGTTTCTAATATGAAGTCCTAATGACATGTCAGTGTGCATTCTTGTTTTTTGATTCTTTCTATATATTGATGTCTCTTTTTTCCTCGTTTTCTTTGTCGCTCCTTCATACTAGCTTATATTCCCTCTACCCTCACCTTTCGCCATCCACTCTTCTAATATTTTTTCGATTTAACTTAAAACATTCATTTTTATATATACTTAACTGTATTATCCTTATATATATATATATATA
>NW_026397029.1:0-305 GCF_001194135.2 Octopus bimaculoides | reverse complement strand
CATATGCTTTATACGCACTTTTGACAAGTTGTAGTGCACCTGAGCACTGTTTACAATAATTTCTTTATTATTATTATTATTTATTTTATATCTTTTATTTGTTTCAGTCATTCATCTGGGGCCATCTTGGGACACTGCCTTGAAGAACTTTTAGTCAAATGAATCGACCCCAGTTCTTATTTTTTTTTCTTTAAGCCTGGTACTTACCATTTCAGTCTCTTTTTGCCAAATTGCTAAGTTACAGGGACATAAACAAACCAACGCCGGTTGTCAAGCAGTGATAGGAGACAAACACATGTATGCAC
>NW_026397028.1:0-246 GCF_001194135.2 Octopus bimaculoides | reverse complement strand
GCATACACACATACATGCATACATACATATATGCACATACATACATACATGCATACATACATACATACTGCATACATACATACATACATACTTCCATGCATATATACATATGTACATACTTGTTCATACATATATTTATATAATGTGTGTAATTTTTTTAAACATGTGTATATTCCAATACACACACACATATCTATATCTCTCTCTCTATATATATATGCTTCTGTAGCAATGTGTATGTGTGTG
>NW_026397027.1:0-380 GCF_001194135.2 Octopus bimaculoides | reverse complement strand
ACGGGCTTCTTTCAGCTTCCGTTTACGATATCCACACACATAATCAGGCCTGTGCACGCATTGCACATTTATGCACATGTACTTAGCATCATACCTGTATTCATATGCACGCATATGTATACATATGCCTAGCTCTATAAGTATATGTGTTTGTGTGTCTCTGTGCAAGTATCTATGTCTGCATATGTGTTTGTATGTATGTGTATGTATCTAGATTTCTTTGTATGATATATTCTTTGTTCCTAACGATAAGTCATACTTCCGCCGGAAGTTGAGCTATTTGATCCCATTTTCATTGAGATTCTTTTATCAATAGTATTATGTAACCACATGTTTTCATTCTATTTTTTTTGTCTTTATTTTATTATTGCATAATGGTT
>NW_026397026.1:0-1337 GCF_001194135.2 Octopus bimaculoides | reverse complement strand
CTATCAGTTGACCCTGGACTCTTATACATACCCAAAGTGCCACACCCTGAAAGGAATTCCTAATGACAGCAACTCCCCTCCATACACAACCCCTTACCGATAGACCCCACGCTTTCCAGCTTTTCCTTCTCGTTCACTTCATCGAATTGGGTTAACACTAAATGGTTAACGATTAACGACTAACGATTTAACACTGGCATCATGATTAATCAATGATCGCAAGCCTGAAGCTTGCACTTAAGTCAGCATACTTATGTCTATAGCTACTACTCATGCTGCTGGTGCCGGTGCTGTTGTTGCTGTTGGTGTTATTGTCTGATCTCTGCCAAAAGTCTTGTATTACAAATGGTTTCCTTAGACGTGGCAAAGAATGAGACGCAACAGGAAATACTACTTCACAAGATTCCCTTAAGGCTCCCGAGAATTCTTCTGCCTTTCATTGTTCTCGTTGTTTCTTGCCTATTGTTATTATTAGTTTTATTATTAGTGTTATTATTAGTATTATCGCTGTTGGTGCCACTTCTTCTTCTTCTTCTTCTTCTTCTTCTTCTTCTTCTTCTTCTTCTTCTTCTTCTTCTTCTTCTTCTTCTTCTTCTTCTTCTTCTTTCCTTCGTTTTCCTTTGCTATTATTGTTGTAAATGTAGTTGTAGTAATAGCTGTTGCAGCTGCTGCTGCTGCTGCTGTTGTTGTTGTTCCTCTTCTTCTTCTTCCTCTTCTTCTTCTTCTTCTTCTTCTTCTTCTTCTTCTTTCCTTTCTTCGTTTTCTTTTGTTACTGTTGTAGATGTTGTAGTAGCAGTTGTTGCCGTTGTTGTTGTAGTAATAGTAGTAGTAGTAGTTGTTGTTGTTGTTCTTCTTCCTCTCCTTCCTCTTCTTCTTCTTCTTCTTCTTCTTCTTCTTCTTCTTCTTCTTCTTCCTCTTCTTCCCCTTCTCCCGTTTCTTCATTTTCTTTTTATTATTGTTGTAGCTGTTGTAGTGGCAGTAGTAGTAGTAGTTGTTGATGTGTTTTGTTGTTCTTCCTTTCCTTCCACTTATTTTTCTTCTTTCTTTCTTTCTTTCTTTGTTTTTTCCTTCTTTCCTTTTTCCTCTTTCCCTTTCCTCGCTTTTCTTTTCCTTCTATTGTTGTTGTTGTTCTTCATGTTTCCACTTCTGTTTCTCCTTCCTTTTCTTTTAACGTTTCTCGATTCCTTTTGCGGTCGATGCAGAAGTTGTTATTTTACTACTACTACTACAAAGGGTGACACACCCATAACAAATATATATATGTATATGCATATATATGTGTGTGTATGTGTGTATATATATGTATATAACTATGTATATGCGTATGTATATATGTA
>NW_026397025.1:0-240 GCF_001194135.2 Octopus bimaculoides | reverse complement strand
GTATGTATGTATGTATGTATGTATGTATGTATGCAAGCATGTATGTGTGTATGCATGCGTGTGTGTATGTATGTATGCACGCATGCATGTATGTATATATGCACACAAGAATGCATGCCTTTATGTATGCATGTATTTTATTATGTATGTATGTATGTATGCATGCACGTGTGCATGCATGCATGAATACATGTATGTATGTATGCATGTGTGCATGCATGCACGTATGTCTATATGTAT
>NW_026397024.1:301-862 GCF_001194135.2 Octopus bimaculoides | reverse complement strand
CACACACACACACACACACACACACACACACACTGCGCACACATTGCGAACACACATACACACATCTGCAAATACGTACATCAACAGACATGCGCATAAAGACACGAGCTCATGCACATACACACGCACACCTATTTTAAAACCATGTGACTCAGGAGAAAGTGAAATTTGACCAGTGGCCATCGTGAAGAAGAGTGAAGGCTTTAGCAGCCATTCACGAAAGGATTTCTAATTTATGATGATGCTTGGTGCCTCCCGGAGGATTTCTTATTGTCTGAGATGAATGTATGTTGGGAAATATGATAACAGCACTTCAACAGAACATCATACAAACGTTTACATTAATATCTATGAGGGCGACTGTGCGTTTGTATGGATGCTCGTATGCATGCATGCATGTATGTATGTGTGCATGTATGTATGTATGTATGTATGTATGTAAGTAAGTATGCATGCATGTATGTATGTATGTATGCATTATGTATATTTGCATGAATGAATGCATGTTATGTATATCAGTCTCTTCCTCTTTCTATATATATATACATATATATATATATA
>NW_026397024.1:0-291 GCF_001194135.2 Octopus bimaculoides | reverse complement strand
ATATCAGTCTCTTCCTCTTTCTATATATATATACATATATATATATATATATGCATGTATGTGTGCATGTGTATACGTGTATTATGTGCATGTATGTGTGCTTGTGTATATGTGCATGTATGTGTATGTATGCGTGCATGAATGAGAAGCATATATTTATATGTATATATGTACGTACGTATTATGTAGGTAGGTAGGTAGGTAAGTTGTACGTACGTATGTATGGATGTATGTATGAATATATGTATACATACATGAATGTATGTATGTATGTAGGTATGTACGTATGTA
>NW_026397023.1:0-223 GCF_001194135.2 Octopus bimaculoides | reverse complement strand
ATATGTATATATGTATGTATGCATGTATGTATGCATACGTATATGTATATTTGGCTCGTTAGTAAATATACTTCATGACTTCAAGTCTTATATTGCTAAACATTTTCTAAAGACTACTCAAATAATGAAACGAAATCCTACATCAAATAAGATTTCCTGCCGTTGCTTCTTATTAGAGAATTATATTTCCCCATTAAATGACTGTCCGGAAATGTTCCGCAAT
>NW_026397022.1:0-387 GCF_001194135.2 Octopus bimaculoides | reverse complement strand
TGTATGTATGTGAGACAGATTGTATGTGAATGTGTGTATGTGCGCGTGCGTGCGCACATACTCACACAGTCACACAGCCATAAGCATGCCTTACTTCACACCGCTAAGGTAACGGGTTCGATCTGACAGCATGGCATCTGGTTAGACACCTTCACCATAGCACAGGTGACACCAAGTCTTGTGAGGATAACATTACTCAAATATCCATCCTTGTCATTCTGTCACGCTGATTTTACTTGAAGCATGTCTGCGGAATACTCAGCCACTTCGCATGCAAATTTGATAAATAGTAGTTTAGTTGATCGAACCACTGGATGCTAATAGGTCGGAATCAACGAGAGAGTCCATATCTATCTATCTATCTATCTATCTATCTATCTATCTATC
>NW_026397021.1:0-405 GCF_001194135.2 Octopus bimaculoides | reverse complement strand
ATATATATATATATATATATATATATATACGTAAGTGTGTATATGTTTGTGTTTGAACACAGTGTATTTAAACAGCTTTGATTGTATACTTGGCTAAACGCACATAGACACACACAAACAGACAGACACACACACACATGCACATACACAAATACAGATAATTATGTATATAACCGAACTAACAATAACATAGCTGAACATAAATAGAAAGATAAAGCGAAGTAGTAGGTGTGTCTATGTTTTGTGAATGTAACTTCATAAGAAGAATTCTTACGAAAACAAATGCGCATATGCAGTCAGACACCCATGCAGATATAAAACTGCACATTTGTACTAAAACGTGTATGTATTGTGAGGTCATTATGCGTATTTGAGTGCGAGTGTATATACATAAATATATATATA
>NW_026397020.1:0-609 GCF_001194135.2 Octopus bimaculoides | reverse complement strand
CACACACACACACGTGTGTGTGTGTATGTATATATAAGTACATACGTACATACATACATACCTACACTTTAAAATGTCTATTTAAAGCGCTTTTAAGAACAATTTAACGTTTACTATGGGCGTGACTCTCTTCTGATAATTAAGTGAAATTTATCATGAAGGTCAATTTGATTAGAACTTCATACAAGTTTAGAACTTCATACAAGTTTAGAACTTCATATAAGTATAAATACATACATGCATACGTACGTAGATATATATTTATATGCATCTATGTATGTATTTATCTAGCTATCTCTCTATCTTTCTATCTAAGCATGAGTGCGTATCGACAGTGCATACGACTTGAAAAATGCTCCATGCATTTTCACCTGACAGCTGGGGTGTTGGCATATTAGATTGATGAGCTACAACACTTGGGTATTTAAATAAGAAATTCTTAACACTACCACGGTTTTTATATCCTTCTACTTGGGTCCGAAGGGCTATAATTTTCTAATGACAAAAGACGAGATTTGAAATCAGAACCACAGAGCAGGAACCAATACTGTAAAGCATCTTGCCCGACATGTGACATATATATATATATGTATTTATGTATGTATATAT
>NW_026397019.1:0-218 GCF_001194135.2 Octopus bimaculoides | reverse complement strand
GTTCGTTCATTCGATCGTTCGTTCGTTCTTTCGATCGTACATACGTAATAACGTAGGTACGTTCTTACGTATGTAATTACGTACGTAATTCATTTGTTAGTTCGTTCGTTTGTTCGTTCGTAAGTTCGTTCGTACTTTCGTAATTACGTACGTTCGTTCGTTCGTTTGTACGTCCGCACGTACTATCGTTCGTTTGTACATACGTAGGTACGTTCATT
>NW_026397018.1:0-261 GCF_001194135.2 Octopus bimaculoides | reverse complement strand
TGTACATATATATGCATATACTCATATATTGTTTGTGTATATATATAATGGACGATTACAGTCACTGTCAGTATATATGTATACAATTATGTGCTTTGACTATAGCATTAGCGCATTTTAGTTTTTATTTCTAGCAATGTAGCAATGTAGGTGTTTCTAACACACTAGTCATATTTAGTGACGATTATAGTTTTTCTTCTTGGTGAAACATTGCAAAAAGCTGTCTCCATACATTATCTTTATACACATTAGCGATTTGTT
>NW_026397017.1:0-327 GCF_001194135.2 Octopus bimaculoides | reverse complement strand
TATATGCTAGGCCACTGGTTTTAAATTGATGTTAATTGAATTAATATTCAGTTTTTCACCCTCAGTATCTATTTATCTATCTATCTATCTATCTATCTATCTATCTATCTATCTATCCATCTATCTATCTATCTATCTATCTATCTATCTATCCATCTATCTATCTATCTATCTATCTATCTATCATCTATCTATCTATCTATCTAGATCGCTGACCACTACATTTATATTTTTTTTCTCCTTGTTTCTTTCTGTGTTCCTTTCTGTTAAAGAGCGTTGGCTCGAAACGTTAAAGACTTTCTCTATTCCCGAGCGTTAAACTAATAC
>NW_026397016.1:0-381 GCF_001194135.2 Octopus bimaculoides | reverse complement strand
TTTTACCGAATGCGAGGAAATGCAGCTCTCAAAGCCAACCCCTTAAAAAACGAACTAATTTATAGATCATGATTTCGTAGTTATTGTAGTATTATACAACTTCTACTCGTCAGTATAATATGGTCCAGAAAAATAGAAATAAACAGTGAATCAACATACCAAACGAACACCATGTATCCAGCATAGCATATAGACGACTGTTCATCGCTATTTCCCTATGTAAGTGGCGGGAATTTCGAATTGCATCTCGGTAAATATGCCTCTTACTCAGAATAAATTCAGCACTGAATATATTCTGGTAATATATTTAAATTCATTAATAAGACGAATTCTTTACAAGAATTTATCAAGTAGCTAGCGTGAAAAAAACCTCATAAGGGA
>NW_026397014.1:0-567 GCF_001194135.2 Octopus bimaculoides | reverse complement strand
GTAAATAAACTTAGAAGCGCCAAGTGAGTCGTTATTCTTCAGAAAATATAAGTATTCTTGAACTTAGGATGGCTGTGAATGCAAATTAGAAAATTGAGTGAATACCCTTAGAAGACGGGAACAGTAGCCAGCAAGCCTCAAAAACAGGAAAAAAAAATAGGACCGTGTACCTTTCAAATTACGGATGAGCACTTTGCACCATTAATCTATTACTTAGTATTATAAAAAGATACTATTTGCTGTCAGATGTCAAAGGTTAATCGTTTATAGATGTTTTTTGTAATGTGCATATTAGCTAGTTGATCTCTTAGCCAGAAAACCCAAATTTTTCTAGGTTTCACTCAAGATTTTACTCAGAAAAGTAATTGCACCAATTATTGATGATGTAAATGAGAAGTTATAGTGTGCATCAAATTAAGTTTCGAAAAAGATACTCACTTCTCAAGGGCAGCTCACATTTACGACGATATATACTTTATCGTGTATGACTTTAACAACTGCTGACTTGTTTTGTTTGCACATATCCTTTATGCTTTAGTTGTTCTCTGCATTAGACTCGACCATGCT
>NW_026397013.1:0-477 GCF_001194135.2 Octopus bimaculoides | reverse complement strand
TTTAGAGATGATGCCAAACCATTTTTCAATGTTTATTTTTAGAAATGATGTCATTTGAGAGATTGTTCGTGTTTTAGTTATAGGGATAAGATTTTTAAACCCCAAGTAAGATTAATTTAATCATTGCTTGTTAAGATTGGGTTTGAATTTCTTAATAAAGTCCTTTTCTCTCCGTTTTCTCTCAATTTCGTTCAAGTTGTAAAGTTTATGAAATGGAAATATAAAAGTTTTTCGACCACATGTTGCCAGATGGTTACTCAGTGGTATTTGGCAGATCTCTGTGTTTTTAATCTGTTGTCGATGCACACGCGAGCGTTCTGATAGTGCATTACCTGTCTGGCCAACGTACAGTTCTTCACAATTTGGGCATTTGATGCAGTAGATTAGATTTCTACTTTTGAAGTTCACGTTCGCGTTGGTGAATATCTTCCCTGTTTTTGTGTTCATATATGGGCCGGTATGAATTGATTGGCATGT
>NW_026397011.1:0-425 GCF_001194135.2 Octopus bimaculoides | reverse complement strand
TAGGGCAGTGGACTCGCAGTCATAGGATCGCGGTTTCAATTCCCAGACCATGGATTGTGAAGTAGAATGGGCTATGAAATGTTATACAACTGAATATCTCAATAATGAATTGAGTGTCCAGTTTAAAATGGCTATGGGAAAGGTATATACATGTATATCCATATATGCATGGATATAGAGACATATATATGTGTATATGTATATACAAGTATGTTTATATGTATATATATAAATATGTATTAGTAAACCCTCTGGAAAGAAAGAACTGACACACACACACTCAGCAAATTTTTTTTAAATATAAACAACCTCCAAAACACAACGAATATCGTTGGTGCCAGGGGACCATGTATCTATGGGAATGTCTGTGTATACATATATGTATGTGTGTGCGTATGTGTGAGGGATATATATATATATATATA
>NW_026397010.1:0-202 GCF_001194135.2 Octopus bimaculoides | reverse complement strand
AATGTACATGATAACACTTTCAATCAATTAAGATCAGACGCCATGAGAGCCACTGCCTATTATTATTATTATTATTGTTCAGTAGTTTTATTTTTATAACGTGTTTTCACTTCACTACCGAGCGCAGCTCTGTGCGCCTTGGGTATGTGCAATGGTGCTCTTATGTTTACTGTATTGAAAGTGTTTTGTGTAGAATGTGTGC
>NW_026397009.1:0-339 GCF_001194135.2 Octopus bimaculoides | reverse complement strand
TTTTCATATAAATTTTCAGTTATTGTTTCAAAACAACACCATATTGAAAACTTAGGATAAAATTTATGTATGTTTGAGTTATTTTAATCCATTTTGGTATATATATATCTCAAGTCTGGGAGTAAAAAGGTACAATAATTTCACTATCAAATTAAGATTTTTAGGAAGTTATTAAAATTGACACTCCCCAATGAGTATATGTACATACGCCAAATGGCATGAATGCGTATATAAGTGTGCGTATGTCTGGGTGTACGTGAGTGTGTACATGTATGTGTCTATATAGGCACATGGGAATTGATAGGATGAGGGACGAGTACCCGTATGTATGTATATATA
>NW_026397008.1:0-239 GCF_001194135.2 Octopus bimaculoides | reverse complement strand
GGTAGAAGCTCTCTGAAGTTTGCCCTGCTTAATCTTATTCTAGCAGCGATACTCTTGGCGCATCCACGTCCACTGCTGACTTGATTACCTAGATAACAGTAGCTATCAACTACTTCTAGGTGTATATATGTCTGTCTGTTTGAAAGACATCAGCATCATCCATCCACTGGTAGATCTGATGGTGTCTAATGTCTATTGTTGCAGAATTTAAGCAACTCTTTGATTCCCAGATATATAAA
>NW_026397007.1:0-394 GCF_001194135.2 Octopus bimaculoides | reverse complement strand
TATTATTATTATTATTATTATTATTATTATTAATAAGGTGGCAAGCTGGCAGAATTGTTAGCACATTGGGCGAAATGCTTAGCAGTATTTTGCCCATTGCTACATTCTGAGTTCAAATTCTGCCGACGTCGACTTTACCTTTCATCCTTTCGGGGTGGGTAAATTAAGTACCAGTGAAACATCGGGGTTGATGCAATCGATTAGTTCCCTTCCCCAAAATTTCAGGCCTTGTGTTTTAGCAGAAAAGTTTATTATTATCATTATTATTATTATGGTAAGTAGCTTGCTTACCAACCACATGGTTCTGGACCAAAGCCTTGTGAATGAATTTGGTAGATGGAAACTGAAAGAAACCCATCATATATATGTATATGTATATATATATATATATATA
>NW_026397006.1:0-280 GCF_001194135.2 Octopus bimaculoides | reverse complement strand
TTTTTTTTTTCCTGTGTATAAATTTGTCTTTGCGTTTATCTCTGTGTGTTCATTTAATGGTGCTCTGCGCACCTGTAAATGGAATGTCCATTTGCTGGAGGGCGTCAGCTAATGTGCAGCACAGATATTTGATCCCTAGAAACAACTAAACTCTGCAGATTGCTCAGCAAAATATTATGGAACCTCATCCGACATCTGCAACAGGAAAGTCCATCGAGATATACTGTACATACATAAACACATGCATGTGCCAACACACACACACACACACACACACACA
>NW_026397005.1:0-1134 GCF_001194135.2 Octopus bimaculoides | reverse complement strand
CTACCAAATCCACTGAAAAGTATTCGGTCGGCCCGGGGCTATAGTAGAAGATACTTGCCCAAGTTTTATATGTGTGTATATATTAATTGCGAAGACCTGTTGGGGCAAGCGACATTATTATTATTATTATTATTAAAATTATTATTATTATTGTTATTATTATTTTATTAGTATTATTTTGATTATTATTATTATTATTTTATCATTATTTTTATTATTATTATTATTATTATTATTATTATTATTATCATTATTATTAATATTATTATTATCATTATTATTATTATTATCATTATTATTAATATTATTATTATTATTAATATTATTATTATTATTAATATTATTATTATTATTATTATTAATATTATTATTATTATTAATATTATTATTAATATTATTATTATTATTAATATTATTATTATTATTAATATTATTATCATTATTATTAATATTATTATTATTATCATTTTGATTATCATTATTATTAATATTATTATTATTATTAATATTATTATTATTATTATTATTATTAATATTATTATTATTATTATTATTAATATTTTTTTTTGTTTTTATTATTATTATTATTAATATTATTATTATTATTAATATTATTATTATTATTATTATTATTGTCATTATTATTATTGTTATTATTATTATTATTATTATTATTATTAATATTAATATTATCATTATTATTAATATTATTATATTTATTATTATTATTATTTTTATTATAATATTATTATTATCATTTTGATTATTATTACTTTTATTATCATCATCATTTTTATTATTATTATTATTGTTTTATTATCATTTTTTTAATTATTATTAATATTTTATTATTTTAACTTTTATTATTATCATCATTTTTATTATTATTATTATTATTGTTTTATTATTATTATTTTTATTATTATTTTATTATTATCAATTTTTTTAATATTTTTTTATTATTATTAATTTTATTATTATTATCTTTATTATTATTATTTTATTATTATTATTTTTATTATTATTATTATTATTATTATTATTATTTCATTAGTGTTATTTTTTTATTTTTTATTTTTTTTATTTTTATTATTATTATTTTTATTATTATTATTTTTATTATTATTATTATTA
>NW_026397004.1:0-323 GCF_001194135.2 Octopus bimaculoides | reverse complement strand
GTGTAAGATATCTATTTCACTCGACTCTCCAAAGATCATATCTTTCTTAAATTGTTGTCCTTGCTTGTCTTTAGCTTGTGGTTTCCGTATTATAAATATCGTTCTCTTTTGTTTTAGTTTTATCTTAAACTAATTTTATCGTAAACTAATATATATTATGTATAGCTTATGGGAACTGATACTTGAAATTTCAAAGAAGAATGAATCAAATTTTGATATTCAATTTTCCACAACAGGTCAGTATTAAGAATAATGATTTTTCGCATTCATATAAATGAATAATAATAATAATTATAATAATTATAATAATAATAATAACAACA
>NW_026397003.1:127-683 GCF_001194135.2 Octopus bimaculoides | reverse complement strand
GTATGTATGTATGTATGTATGTATGTATGTATGTATTTGTAGTTATAAAACTTTACGAATGAATTCATCAAATAGGCTTAAATATATCTCTTTTCCACTCCAACGAACAGAAATATTTAGTTCCTAATTCTAATAGACAACACTTACCACTGAACATAAGTAGAGAAACATTTTTTTTTACCACACAACCCTAATATTAACTTTAGCAGCTCCAGATCAGCCATGATTGAACAGGCCTATAGTTAATAGGGTTCCATCCACAACTTTGCTATTTGTTGGTGATATATACGACTACATTATTCGTTATACAAAACGGTAGGAGTAATTTGCTTTAACTGCTATTTTGGCGGTGGTGAAGGTGGCGGTGATGATGGTGGTAATGCTGATCACCTTATCTTCAATGTTGTTGTCGTTGTTATAAATGGCGGTGTTGTTATTGCTGATGTCGTTTTTAGGTGATGACGATGTTGATGATGATGACGATGACGATGACGATAATGATGTTGATAATGATGATGATGATGATGATGATGATGATGATGATGATGATGATGAT
>NW_026397003.1:0-117 GCF_001194135.2 Octopus bimaculoides | reverse complement strand
GATGACGACGACAAAGATAATGATTATGGTAATGATGATGGCGATGATGATGAGGAGGAGGAGGAGAAGGATGATGATGATGATGATGATGATGATGATGACGATGATGATGATGAT
>NW_026397002.1:0-217 GCF_001194135.2 Octopus bimaculoides | reverse complement strand
ATGTATGTACGTATGTATGTATGTATGTACGTACGTACGTATGTATGCGTGTATTTATCTATCTATCCATCTACCTATTTATATACATATGTGTGTGCATCCTAAAATGTATACATAGATATTATGTATATTTTTATTTATGCAGTATATATGTATGTATCTGTCTATATAAATATGTATGTGTGTGTGGTGTGTACGTATATATGTATCTATCTAT
>NW_026397001.1:0-467 GCF_001194135.2 Octopus bimaculoides | reverse complement strand
CAATTACGGTTTAAAATCACATTATAAAAATGTAAGGAAAACTTAAATCAGAAATACCTTTAGTAGAAGGAAAAAAATACCTGTATATCCAAGGTAAATTAATTAATGGTCAAAAAATAATAAATTTAAATGAATCAAAAGATGTGTACGTTTAAAAGAAGAACATACATAAATGACTAACGACTGCAAATTTACGCAGTTCGATATCGTCGACATTTACCCGTCCGTCTCCAGCCCTTTAATTCTTAAAGGATTAGACTTGGCCAAGCAGTATGCCAGCATCGATTACTCGGATTTAGATATTACCCTGCATGCAAGGAAATCCCTCCCTGTTTTTCGATGATTCCACCCGGGTTAAAAAGGGTGAGGAGTTTTTGTTCGATGTACCAATGGGGACAGCTGTATATTTGAAACGCGTCAAATTTATAAAATTTATACAACACCGTCAAGTGTAATTTTAGTGTATA
>NW_026397000.1:0-386 GCF_001194135.2 Octopus bimaculoides | reverse complement strand
TAGAGGGATTTTATTTTGTGGTGCAATGCTGGTGATACATGGTAAATTTTGATGTGTTTTGGCGGTGTTGTGTGTGGGTGGTTGTTTGTCTTGATGTCCTTATTTGTGATGTTTGTTTTAGAGTTGATGTAATTCATCAACTCTGTGTTTGTACTGTCTATTGCTGTTAGCATTGTTTTTTGCATATTACTATTGGTGTTAGGAGTATTTTCGGGAGATGTGAATCTCCCTGCTTTGTTTGTGTTTGCATTTTGTTTTGTTTCCTTCTTACTGCGCTTCCTCTTTCCTTTCGTAGCTATTTGCCACCTTTCCCCACTCTCTTCATCCGATGAGAGTTCTGAGCAGTCAGAAAGAGGTAACGGCAAATTTTGTGCGTCTGTGTGTGT
>NW_026396999.1:0-551 GCF_001194135.2 Octopus bimaculoides | reverse complement strand
TTCATGTCAGTAAGTAAGGAAGTAAGGGGGTAATGCTTCTGCAATAAGAATAAAGAATATATTTCTAAAATGAATGCTTACTTCATAAGGCACCGAGCTGGCAGAAGCGTTATGGCGAAATGCTTAACGGTATTTCATGTCTTTACGTTTTTTGATACTTTATGTGATTTCAAATTTCGCCAAGGTCGACTTTATTTAATTGATTTTTTTTTTAACTAAACACTTTCAAACTTCCGATACTGGTAGAATATGTCACATAGAACAGGGTTTATTCTTAACATTTTTGACAAAACTTTGTATTTTAGAAGCGGTATTTCGTCTGTCTTTACGTTCTGAGTTCAAATTCCGCCGAGGTCGACTTTGCCTTTCATCCATTTCGAATCTATTCAATTACACGTACAGATTATTTAATTAATATTTTTAACTAAACACTTTCAAACTTCCGATACTGGTAGAATATGTCATATAGAACAGGGTTTATTCTTAACATTTTTGACAAATCTTTGTATTTTAGAAGTTATTTTGTCAGAAGTTACAGAGTGACAATGGAC
>NW_026396998.1:0-739 GCF_001194135.2 Octopus bimaculoides | reverse complement strand
TGATGCATCATTTCACATGCACATCGTCAAGTTGACAGCAAAGTGCAGACCAATGGCAGGGTTGGATACTGAGGACATTCCAAACAAGGGATCAAAAAGTCATGTTGACTCTATGGAAGACATTTGTTCTGAGCCGCCTAGACTATTGCTCTCAGTTGTGGTCACCACACAGTGTCAAGCGGACAGCAGAACTCGAAGCAATTCAGCGTCACTATACAGAAAAGATCGCCACAGTCCAACAGATGAACTACAGGGAGCGACTGAAGGCACTAGGTCTCTACTCCCTGGAGCGCAGGCAGGAGAGATATGTAATAATATACATATGGAAAATACTAGAAGGGCTGGTACCAAACTTTGGCATCAAGTACTACATGAATTCCTGCACAGGTCGCCACTGCATGGTACCAAGGGTACAGTCCACTGCATCTCACATAAGAACAAGGTACTGCAACAGCCTCGGTTTCAGAGGACCTCAGCTCTTTAATGCCCTGCCAAAACATTTGAGAGACCTACAAGACATGGATATAGAGGTCTTCAAAACAAAACTCGATGCTTTCCTCTCCACGATACCAGATGAACCAATGGCTCGAAATGAGGCACAGTTTAGGGCAGCAATGTCAAATTCTCTTATACACCAGATGTGCCATCAAAACTCTTGATTGGACTATATCAGGTGGAGGAAATGAGCCATGCAAGGAACGTGAAGAGAGCACAGCATAAAGACGGAAAGTCAAGGTGG
>NW_026396997.1:111-543 GCF_001194135.2 Octopus bimaculoides | reverse complement strand
CCCTAGCTATCGTGAAAGACCTGGTTGGAGGCCCAAACTGCCGAGTTTTTTTTGTTTTGTTTTTTTACAGGGCTTAGAAAATCTGAAGGAACGCTGCAATATCATGTATAATTATCTAGTGGTTAGATTCATGTGTGTGAATCTAAAAGGGGAATATGTTGGATAAAATCAACTGATTCACTTGTATTTTCTTCTCCCAGAGCCAGGAACATTTCAACACCTCCATGTATAAGAATTGTGGATATATAATGCATTAACCCAAACATGGCTGCAGCAAAATAGCTTTTTAATTAGATAATTTCTTTAAATAATCTAGTTAGATGATTTTATATTATTTACATTATTTAAATTTGACGGATATTTGTCTTCATCTTGTTTGTTGTTAACACAACTTTCGGCTGATATACCCTCCATCGACCATCGACCATCGAC
>NW_026396997.1:0-101 GCF_001194135.2 Octopus bimaculoides | reverse complement strand
TTGTTAACACAACTTTCGGCTGATATACCCTCCATCGACCATCGACCATCGACCATCGACCATCGACCATCGATAATCGACCATCGATCATCGACCATCGA
>NW_026396996.1:0-269 GCF_001194135.2 Octopus bimaculoides | reverse complement strand
TTATTATTATTATCATTATTATTATTATTATTATTATTATTATTATTTGCCTTTGTATAATTGTAACAATGCGACAAAAATAATCAAAATAAACGGTTCCGTTTGTTTATTCTTATTTTCCCGATCCACATTGTTCTTTTTCTTGTTCTTGGTCTTGTTATTTCTGTATTGTTACTGTTATAGGTGTGGTGGGGTGGGGTGTAGCTCGTGGTGGAGGCGATTGTTGTTGTTATTGTTGTTGTTGTTGTTGTTCTTCTTCTTCTTCTTCT
>NW_026396995.1:0-251 GCF_001194135.2 Octopus bimaculoides | reverse complement strand
TACCATGGTACTGTCAACTCGGATAGCTGGTCCCTCTGTTGGGTCGACTTTCGGCAGACTCTTTTCCTCCCATTCATTCTCTTTATTGAGCAATCTTTCGTCGTGGCGTCTCCAAACCTCTTTCTTTGCAGCCTCGTTTAGTGCAAGCGTACCATCATCCATGCAAACACATTTCTCTCCCATGACATCACAATTCTCTATCACACTGTCTTGCAACACGAAATACCTCAAGTCTTTGGTCCTCACGGTGC
>NW_026396994.1:0-569 GCF_001194135.2 Octopus bimaculoides | reverse complement strand
TGGTTGGGTTTATGATAGGGGGAGTGCTGTGAGTTAGATAGGTTCAGAGAGACGTCCAAAAAGTTCGCCGTTTTATACGCGTTTTCAAATGTTATTGATAGATTCATACTTGAGAAGAATTTGTGTAGATCCTTTTTTGTCCTCTCTATGGAAGATTTATTAGTAGCCTTGGTAATTAGTAAAGCATCATCTCTATATAGACCGCCATGGATGTTAGGGAAGTGTGATTGTAATTGGTGGAGTATATACAATCCAACTAAATCCGTGGCCTGAGCCGAATCAGAAGATCCCATGGTTACATCAAATAATTTGTTAGAGCTATTAGTATGTTGATTAGCTCGGCACCAGAGCTTGTTTTCGAAAGCTATAAGAGTTTTGCGAGCATTGATTATAATGTTAATTTCTAAAGGGGTTATGCTAGTAAGATTCCTGGCGAAAAGAATAGCCTTATTTAAAAGTTTAGGAGAGATAGAGGAGTAATAATTGTTGATGTTCATATAATGATATCTCCACAATGTATTGATGAGATAAACATGTAATCGCTACCAAAATAGCAAGAGATTTCTCCC
>NW_026396993.1:0-215 GCF_001194135.2 Octopus bimaculoides | reverse complement strand
ATATACATAATATCCTTAGACTTTACACCTTATCTATAGCCTCTGAATTCTATACTGACATTACTTCATGATTTTTGTATTAACTAATTACATTTCATTTTATTATTATTAACATACCTCTTATTGTTAAAATATTGTTTAAACTAATATTGATATCTGCAAAATAATACTGATGCTCTATTCAGACTAAAGAAAAAGCCCTGTTTGACCTATAT